>NC_069506.1:243724650-244024650 GCF_027579735.1 Bombina bombina | reverse complement strand
TGTGAGGTACTTGGTGATAAAACTTATTAGGGCATGATTTTTACCACATGGCCATTTTTGTTTTCTGCATAGAAACAGTTTCTGAGCTTCCCCACTGTTGTAATATGAGTGGGAGCGGCCTATTTTAGCGCTTTTTTGCGCAGTAAAAATTCAGTCACAATCTGTCTACTTCATCCTCCATGATCCAGATTGTCTCTAGAGAGCTCAGGGGTCTTCAAAATCCATTTTGAGGGAGGTAATCAGGCACAGCAGTCCTGTGACAGTATATTTGACTGTGAGAAAAACGTTAATTATATAATTGTTATCCGTTTTTGGGTACTAAGGGGTTAATCATCCATTTGCTGGTGGGTGCAATCCTTTGCTAACTTAATACATTTACTGTGAAAATTTGGTTGCTATAACTATTTTGGTCATTGTTATTTCAACTGTGTCAGTTTTTCTGTGCTTCTTAAAGGCACAGTAACGTTTTTTATATTGCTTGTAAATTAATTTTGAAAAGTATTTCCAAGTTTGCTAGTCTCATTGCTAGTTTGTTTAAACATGTCTGACTCAGATGAATCTCTTTGTTCACTATGTTTAAAGGCCAATGTGGAGCCCAATAGAAATTTGTGTACTAATTGCATTGATGCTACTTTAAATAAAAGTCAATCTTTACATGTAAAGAAATTATCACCAGACGACGAGGGGGAAGTTATGCCGACTAACTCTCCTCACGTGTCAGTACCTTCGCCTCCCGCTCAGGAGGTGCGTGATTTTGTGGCGCCAAGTAGATCAGGGAGGCCCTTACAAATCACTTTGCAAGACATGGCTACTGTTATGACAGAAGTATTATCTAAGTTGCCAGAATTAAGAGGCAAGCGCGATAGCTCTGGGTTAAGGATAGAGCGCGCAGATGAGATGAGAGCCATGTCAGATACTGCGTCACAGTTTGCAGAACGTGAGGACGGAGAGCTTCATTCTGTGGGTGACGGATCTGATCCAGGGAGACTGGATTCAGAGATTTCCAATTTTAAATTTAAGCTAGAGAACCTCCGCACATTGCTAGGGGAGGTATTAGCGGCTCTGAATGATTGTAACACGGTTGCAATTCCAGAGAAATTATGTAGGTTGGATAGATACTATGCGGTACCAGTGTGTACTGACGTATTTCCTATACCAAAAAGGCTTACAGAGATTATTAGCAAGGAGTGGGATAGACCGGGTGTGCCTTTTACCCCTCCTCCCATATTTAGGAAAATGTTTCCTATTGACGCCACCACACGAGACTTATGGCAGACGGTCTCTAAGGTGGAGGGAGCAGTTTCTACTTTAGCTAAGCGTACCACTATCCCGGTGGAGGATAGTTGTGCCTTTTCAGATCCAATGGATAAAAAATTAGAGGGTTACCTTAAGAAAATGTTTGTTCAACAAGGTTTTATTTTACAGCCCCTCGCATGCATTGCGCCTGTCACTGCTGCGGCAGCATTCTGGTTTGAGTCTCTGGAAGAGGCCATTCGCTCAGCTCCATTGGATGAAATAATCAACAAGCTTAAGACACTTAAGCTAGCTAACGCATTTGTTTCTGATGCCGTTGTGCATTTAACCAAACTTATGGCTAAGAACTCCGGATTCGCCATCCAAGCGCGCAGAGCGCTATGGCTTAAATCTTGGTCACATTACGGGAGGTAAGGGCCATGCTCTACCTCAGGACAGGGCCAAATCAAAGGCCAAACAGTCTAATTTTCGTGCCTTTCGTAACTTCAAGGCAGGAGCAGCATCAACTTCCTCCGCTCCAAAACAGGAAGGAGCTGTTGCTCGTTACAGACAGGGCTGGAAAGTTAACCAGTCCTGGAACAGGGGCAAGCAGGCCAAGAAACCTGCTGCTGCCCCCAAAACAGCATGAAGAGAGGGCCCCCTATCCGGAAACGGATCTAGTGGGGGGCAGACTTTCTCTCTTCGCCCAGGCTTGGGCAAGAAATGTCCAGGATCCCTGGGCGTTGGAGATCATATCTCAGGGATATCTCCTGGACTTCAAAACTTCTCCTCCACGGGGGAGATTTCATCTTTCAAGGTTATCAGCAAACCAAATAAAGAAAGAGGCGTTTCTACGCTGTGTACAAGACCTCATACTAATGGGGGTAATCCACCCAGTTCCGCGGACGGAACACGGGCAGGGATTCTATTCAAACCTATTTGTGGTTCCCAAGAAAGAGGGAACCTTCAGGCCAATCTTGGACTTAAAAATCCTAAACAAATTTCTAAGAGTTCCATCATTCAAAATGGAAACTATTCGAACCATCCTTCCCATGATCCAAGAGGGTCAGTACATGACCACAGTGGATCTAAAGGATGCCTACCTTCACATACCGATTCACAAGGACCATTACCGGTATCTGAGATTTGCCTTCCTAGACAGGCATTACCAGTTTGTAGCTCTTCCCTTCGGATTAGCTACGGCTCCAAGAATCTTTACAAAAATTCTAGGATCACTTCTGGCGTTACTAAGACCGCGAGGCATAGCGGTGACTCCGTACCTAGACGACATTCTGATACAAGCGTCAAGTTTTCAAACTGCCAAGTCTCATACAGAGATAGTTCTGGCATTTCTGAGGTCGCATGGGTGGAAGGTGAATGTGGAAAAGAGTTCTCTATTACCACTTACAAGAGTTCCCTTTCTAGGGACTCTTATAGATTCTGTAGAGATGAAAATTTACCTGACAAAGGCCAGGTTATTAAAACTTCTAAATGCTTGCCGTGTCCTTCACTCCATTCCACACCCGTCAGTAGCTCAGTGCATGGAAGTAATCGGCTTAATGGTAGCGGCAATGGACATAGTACCATTTGCGCGCCTGCATCTCAGACCGCTGCAATTGTGCATGCTAAGTCAGTGGAACGGGGATTACTCAGACTTGTCCCCCCTACTAAATCTGGATCAAGAGACCAGAGATTCTCTTCTATGGTGGCTT
Organism: Bombina bombina; assembly: GCF_027579735.1. NCBI lineage: Eukaryota > Metazoa > Chordata > Amphibia > Anura > Bombinatoridae > Bombina > Bombina bombina. The sequence goes on along the minus strand of NC_069506.1, from coordinate 244,021,705 downwards.
TCTCGGCCACATCTGTCCAAGGGGATGACCTTTCGCAGGCCAGATTGGACGATTGTAACAACAGACGCCAGCCTTCTAGGCTGGGGAGCAGTCTGGAATTCCCTGAAAGCTCAGGGATTATGGACTCAGGAGGAGAAACTCCTCCCAATAAATATTCTGGAGTTAAGAGCAATATTCAATGCTCTCCTAGCTTGGCCTCAGTTAGCAACTCTGAGGTTCATCAGATTTCAGTCGGACAACATCACGACTGTGGCTTACATCAACCATCAAGGGGGAACCAGAAGTTCCCTAGCGATGTTGGAAGTCTCAAAGATAATTCGCTGGGCAGATTCTCACTCTTGCCACCTGTCAGCGATCTACATCCCAGGTGTGGAGAACTGGGAGGCGGATTTTCTAAGTCGCCAGACTTTTCATCCGGGGGAGTGGGAACTTCATCCGGAGGTCTTTGCTCAACTGATTCGTCGTTGGGGCAAACCAGATCTGGATCTCATGGCGTCTCGTCAGAACGCCAAGCTTCCTTGTTACGGATCCAGGTCCAGGGACCCGGGAGCGGTGCTGATAGATGCTCTGACAGCCCCTTGGGTCTTCAACATGGCTTATGTGTTTCCACCATTCCCGATGCTTCCTCGTTTGATTGCCAAGATCAAACAGGAGAGAGCTTCGGTGATTCTGATAGCGCCTGCGTGGCCATGCAGGACCTGGTATGCAGACCTAGTGGACATGTCGTCCTGTCCACCGTGGTCTCTGCCTCTGAGACAGGACCTTCTAATTCAGGGTCCTTTCAAACATCCAAATCTAATTTCTCTGAGGCTGACTGCATGGAGATTGAACGCTTGATTCTATCAAAGCGTGGCTTCTCGGAGTCGGTTATTGATACCTTAATACAGGCTAGGAAGCCTGTTACCAGAAAAATTTACCATAAGATATGGCGTAAATATTTACATTGGTGCGAATCCAAGAGTTACTCATGGAGTAAGGTTAGGATTCCTAGGATATTGTCCTTTCTACAAGAGGGTTTAGAAAAGGGCTTATCTACTAGTTCGTTAAAGGGACAGATTTCTGCTCTGTCTATTCTTCTACACAAACGTCTGGCTGAAGTTCCAGACGTTCAGGCTTTCTGTCAGGCTTTAACTAGGATTAAGCCTGTGTTTAAGTCTGTTGCTCCGCCGTGGAGCTTAAACTTAGTTCTTAATGTTCTTCAAGGCGTTCCATTTGAACCCCTTCATTCCATTGATATCAAGCTGTTATCTTGGAAAGTTCTGTTTTTGATGGCTATTTCCTCGGCTCGAAGAGTCTCTGAGTTATCTGCCTTACATTGTGATTCTCCTTATCTGATTTTTCATTCAGACAAGGTAGTCCTGCGTACTAAACCTGGGTTCTTACCTAAGGTAGTTACTAACAGGAATATCAATCAAGAGATTGTTGTTCCATCTCTGTGTCCTAACCCTTCTTCAAAGAAGGAACGACTTTTGCATAATCTGGACGTAGTCCGTGCCCTGAAATTCTATTTGCAGGCAACTAAGGATTTTTGTCAAACTTCTTCCCTGTTTGTCGTTTACTCTGGACAGAGGAGAGGTCAAAAGGCTTCGGCTACCTCTCTCTCTTTTTGGCTTCGTAGCATAATACGCTTAGCCTATGAGACTGCTGGACAGCAGCCTCCTGAAAGGATTACAGCTCTTTCTACTAGAGCTGTGGCTTCCACCTGGGCCTTTAAAAATGAGGCCTCTGTTGAACAGATTTGCAAGGCTGCGACTTGGTCTTCGCTTCACACTTTTTCAAAATTTTACAAATTTGACACTTTTGCTTCGTCGGAGGCTATTTTTGGGAGAAAGGTACTTCAGGCAGTGGTTCCTTCTGTTTAATGTTCCTGCCTTGTCCCTCCCTTCATCTGTGTACTTTAGCTTTGGTATTGGTATTCCATAAGTAATGGATGACCCGTGGACTGACTACACTTAACAGGAGAAAACATAATTTATGCTTACCTGATAAATTCCTTTCTCCTGTAGTGTAGTCAGTCCACGGCCCACCCTGTTTTTATGGCAGGTCTAAATTTTAATTAAACTCCAGTCACCACTGTACCCTATGGTTCCTCCTTTCTCGTCTGCTTTGGTCAAATGACTGAGTATGATATGTGAGGGGAGGAGCTATATAGCAGCTCTGCTGGGTAATTCTCTTGCAGTTTCCTGTTAGGAAGAGATATTCCATAAGTAATGGATGACCCGTGGACTGACTACACTACAGGAGAAAGGAATTTATCAGGTAAGCATAAATTATGTTATATTACAATCTCAAAGTGCTTCCTTTTCCTTTCATGAAGAATTCCTATGTGATTTACCACATGAATAATCAGCTTCTAAACTTTGTTTCATTGTTTTATTAACTTAAAATATTTCTAAAAAAAAATAATCATTTAGTAGACATGTGCATGGCGAAAAAATTTGGTTCGGCTCGGTTCGGATCGATTCGGAATTTTTCGAAGTTCGGTTCGGATCGATTCAAATTCCGAAAATTTCAAATCGATTAGTTTCGGATTCGTTTCGGATTCATTCGGATTTGAAGAAATTCGGCTCGATTCGGTTCGGAAATTCGGCATTTCGGTAAGTGTTAGGTGGGATTAGACTAGTATTATACTGTATATTAGGTGTTAACCTAACATACTGTACAATACTAGTGTAATCCAATGGCCATCCGAATTTACAAATCGATTCGATTCGGAAAATTCGGCAAAATTTTAATTCGGAAATTTGGTTCGATTCGAATTGCCGAATTTGCCGAATTTTCCGAATTTCCGAATCGAACCGAATCGCACATATCTATCATTTAGTATACTTTTAAATATATATACAAATCTACTAGCAATCAATAAGAATATGAATAGAAAAAAAGGAAAATAGAAAAAAAGGAAAATTACTTCTATTAAAAAATAATGTACAAGTAAGAATATGGCTATATGTTTTTTTGAGATAACTGTAATACACGGACCTTCTCTGCTCTCTGTCCCGTGGGTGCCGCTGATATCAATCTGCTTCTAGCTAGAAAGTCTTGGGTTTTTATGACTAGGGGACATTATAAATATCATGAGTTTGAATTAAAAAAAGGAATAGATTTGAGTTATGGTAGTCAGCAATGTTGTGGGGAAGTCAGTGAATCAAAATAATTAACTGATCCTGTGAACTATAATTGAGAACTATAACTCACAAACCTTTCAGCTTCATTTTGACATCCCACCCGTCTAACCCACAGAGTGAATGAGTTATAAAATTAATTGTGGATGTCCGTTCTGTCTTTGGATTTTCTGCATTGATATGGAATTTTACCATTCTGAAAAACATACATTAGGACTTGGGTGGAATATATTGTTATTCTGTGTCTTTAAAAAAAGAATGCAAAGTAAGATTTAAAGGAATAGTCTAGTCAAAATTAAACTTTAATGATTTGGATAGAGCATGCAATTTTAAGCAACTTTCTAATTTATTCCTATTATCAATTTTTCTTCGTTCTCTTTCTCTCTTTATTTGAAAAAGCAAGAATGTAAGCATTGGAGCGGAACCCAAGTTTGGTTCAGCACCTGGGTAGCACTTTCTGATTGGTGTTTAAATGTAGCCACCAATCAGAAAGCGCTACCCAGGTTCTGAACCAAAAATGGGCCGGCTACTAAGCATAGATTAAAATAAATATATCAAGAGAACAAAGGAAATGGAAAACAGGAGTAATTTAGAAAGCTGCTTAAAATTGCATGCTCTATCTGAATCCCGAAAGTTTAATTTGGGCTAGACTATTACTTTAATATTTTTTGTTATTGTTGAATCATTAATTTTAGCCTTTCTCTACTATCCATTTAGATTTTCTACCATATGAGTGGACCCTGTTAGCAAAACAATATTTAAAGAATTTTACGGTTCAGTTAAAATTGTAGTAAAAAGACAAGAAAAATGGCAAGCTAAAATATGATATTAAATGAAAACGGTTACGAGAATCAAAAGTGCTTTCTAAATTGATGATAAAAGCTGAAAATGATATTTGTAGTTCCACTAAAAATGTGTTTTTTGTTTTGTTGATATTGATATTTTGGCAAGATAAACTGAAACAGTCTTCAATAAACCAGTCTCATAGTGACACATCATCACAAACAGATATATTTTTTTGACATATATAACACACATTTCACTGACTTATTTTCAGCTCTGTTGCTTCACATATATTTATGTATATATCATGTGACTGTGATGGCAAACCCATTAATTATATAAAAATGAAATACTATTTGTCCCAAATATGAAGTGTTATAATTTAATATTTTTATTAAATTGTGTTATATTTCTCATACTTCCATTTAATAAATAAAATCATCATTTTTTACAATGATATTGTTTTGATATGTAAAAATGCCAATTTTGCAAAGGTTAATTATATTTATTAAATGGAATTATGATATATATATATATATATATATATATATATATATATATATATATATATATATATATATATATATATATATATATATATATATATATATATTTGTAAATAATATTTATTAATTTGAATGTTTAAGCTGTATTATTACATATAAATATTGCCTAAATGACATAAGATATTGATGTTTACACTTGGTTCCATACCCTCTCAAAATCTAAACCTATTTCAGTCCCAGACCGTTTGGATAAAGGGTTTTATATGTATATATATATATATATATATATATATATATATAAACACAGAAGGGGACTGCACTCAGACTTATGACCCTGCAACAGACAAAACCCTGGGTGCTCAATAGCACTCACGGGTAGCTGTGCCATCCCCAGAGTCCCAGGTAGTTAACCCCATACAAGTCTGGGTGCAAGGCCCATAGGGAAAATAAAAAAAATAAATAACACAACACACAGAGGAAGCGCTCAGCTAAGATTACAAGCAAAAATTGAGTAAGTTACCGCATCTGACAAGCCCAGGTACCACGTCAAGGTCTCTCCCAAAACCTGAGTCCCTAATATAGTCAAAATAATGCAAGCTCTCAATTAAACAAACTGGGAACAAGTCAAGGGTGCACAGGTTTATGTATTCACCCTAGACATATACAAAACACGGAAGGAGACTGCACTCTCAGAATGGACTTGTAATTTTACCTATGGGCCTTGCACCAAGACTTGTCTGGGGGTTAACTGCCTGAGACTCTGGGGACGGTACAGCTACCTGTGAGTGCTATTGAGCACCCAGGGCTGTGCATGTTTCAGGGTCATAGTCCAGTCTGAGAGTGTCATAACTTCTTCCATTTTTGCTTTTTAATCTTAGCTGAGTGCTTGAAAGTGAGTGCTAGACTTCCTCTGTGTGTGTTTTATATATATATATATATATATATATATATATATATATATATATATATATCAAAAGTCCAAATAGCATATAGCCCAGCACTCCAACCAGGTGGGGCAGCCACAACCTGGGTGCAATCCTTATGAGAGATAGTTAGAGAACAGTGTGGAAGAAGGGCACTCTCAGGGTTTGTATAGGGACAAATATTTTATTTATTCTTAGAACATTAATACAATTTTTTTTCGCTTGTTTGGATCTGTGATTACCATTCGGCAGTTTAAAGATAATACCTGTCCTGATGAAGGCCCAACTGAGGGCCGAAACGTCGACCATGTATTAATGTTCTAAGAATAAAGAAAATATTTGTCTCTATACAAACCCTGAGAGTACCCTTCTTCCACACTGTTCTGCCGTTCTCTCTCTCTCTCTCTCTCTCTCTCTCTCTCTCTCTCTCTCTCTCTCTCTCTATATATATATATATATATATATATATATATATATATACATATATATATATATATACAGTATATATATATATATATATATATATATATATATATATATATATATATATATATTGTTTATTTTTTCTTATAAATATTTGTTACGGTGATTTGAAATATTCAAAGGCAAGAAGTGAATTTGTAAAAATTTCAGTTTTAAAACGGATGATTATGTTTATTAAAATTAGGTTTAACAGCTCCTTCAAATCCTTCAGATGTATTTGTTAAAAAGTGTCTTAGTCTTAGCTATTTAGCGCTTTTGCTCGAGCATAAACTTCGCTAGAAATAATCTTTTTGCATTTCGGGTAGCGTGCGTATTACATATTGAAAGTAAAAAGTTTATTCACAAGAGAAACCCGACACGCTACCCAAAAGACTTATAATATTGCAAACTGTGTGACTTGTTCTTCACATACAGTTCAATGTATGTGAAGAACAAGTCACACAGTTTGCAATATTATAAGTCTTTTAAAATTAACATAGAGTGGTGTCTAACCAAATAGATGGTAATGAAGAAAAGGAGGAAAAAAATATTTCATTAACTTGTTAAATGTTTATTTCATTTGCTAATATTTGTTAAATATTCTCATGTTTCTGCACATTAATTGTGTTAAAGAAACTAAAAGGAATTAAAGGTAACTGTTTTTACTATAACCACATATATTTATCCTTATCCAACATTTATGCAGTGCGTAATTAATTTGGCATTTGTTTAAAACAAATTTGGCTTTTCTTCAAATGTGGGCATGAAATCAATTTTTCTTCAGTATTTTGTCTAAAAATATTTAATAGGTAACCCATTTATGGGCATGCTTACCAATATCTCCACGGTATAAATTTAGAACAAAATGTATTCGAAAATTGAAATTAATTTCCTGTCAGAAAAACAATATGAAAAAAATCTCTTTAAATGTTTTTATTTTTTTTTCAATTATTTTTTGTAAAATACAATTCCTTTTCAGTAAAAGCAGAATAAGCAAAAGGGATATTATATTGAAGGTTTTATTAATCACTGCACAGTATGGTTTATCATTCAAAATGTATGGTATTTACTATAAAAATAAGTCCCATAGTAGTTAAACAGTTTAATGCATTATTCAAGTATAATTTTTTTTTCTCTCTTCTTATAATATGCTTTGTGAAAGAAAGGGAAATATCCTTATCCTTGTAGGGAATATAGACATATAGACTAGGGGGAAAACATGATATAGTGAAAAATAAATACCTTACATTTACGTAATTTCAAAATATACCCTAATTAATTTAATCATCATCAGTTAAAACTAGTCAGAACTAGTTGGAATGTATTAGGAACACGAAAGTCAGACTTGAAATGCATAGATATATTTTTCAAATTCAATTCAAAGCATTTTTTTTAATCTGCAATTTCTTTTTTATTTAAATGACTAGTAAATACAGTAGATTTGCATAATCAACAAATGCATGATAAAAATGCAATAGCACTTAGTATAAACTTCAAATGAGTAGTAGATTTTCTTTTGACAAATGTATCTATATTTTCACTCCTCCTGTATCATGTGACAGCCATCGGCAAATCACAAAAGCATATACATATAGTCTGTGAATTCCTGCACATGCTCAGTAGGAGCTGGTGACTCAAACAGTGTAAATATAAAAAGACTGCACATTTTGTTAATTTAAGTAAATTGGAAAGTTGTTTAAGTTTGCATGCTCTGTCTGAATCATGAAAGTTTAATTTTGACTTGAGCGTCCCTTTAAACAGAATGACACGGAGGCGGAGCCTGGAGCTGTAAGAAGATGGAGGAGTTGCAGTCCTTAGATGGGAAGGCCAGTGAGGAGATAAATGCTAAGATCTCGACGGGAGAGGTATTAAACGCAATTAAAGAACTCAAATTGGGGAAGGCAGCGGGGCCAGATGGGTTTCCAGGGGAATATTATCAGCTTTTTAAATCACACTTAGTCCCACATTTAGTAAAATCTTGCAACAATATTCTACAAGGGGAGGAAATTCCTAGGGAGATCCTACAGGCCAAAATAGTGGTGATTCCCAAAATAGGGAGAAACCCAAAATTATGCCAAAGCTATAGGCCCATCTCCTAGATTAACGAGCACTTCACCAAGATTCTGGCTAATAGACTTCAAAAACATTTGCAGTCTCTGATTCACCCAGATCAGGTTGGGTTCATTGTGGGGCGAGAAGCCCCAGACAATACCAGACGCACAATCTCTTTAGTCCATTATCTTACTAAAACAGGAACGCCTTCTCTGGTTCTATCTTTGGACGCAGAGAAGGCGTTCGATAGAATAGACTGGGACTTCTTGTTGGAGGTGTTGGGGAAGATGGGCTTCCAGGGACAATTTGTTCAGGCCATTAGAAGTATTTACTCCCACCCAACGGCTACGATTAGAGCTGCAGGATTTCAATCGAGACCCATAGATATACTAAATGGAACTAGGCAGGATTGCCCCTTGTCCCCACTTTTATTTGCGCTTTGCATAGAGCCCTTGGCTGCAAAAATACGCTTATCCCCAGACATTCATGGTGTACAGATCGCACAACACGAGTTTAAACTGTCCCTATTCACAGATGATGTGCTCCTCACACTGACCAAGCCATTGATTTCCCTCCCTAATTTATACCAAATTTTGCAAGACTATTCTAATATCTCAGGCTATAAAGTGAATCTAGAAAATAGCGAGGCTCTGGACGTTGCTCTCCCAATCCACACTAAAAAGATAATAGAAACCAACTTTGAATTTTCGTGGGCAAAGGAGGCGATTAAATATTTAGGGATAAAATTGCCAAACAATGTCAAAGAGCTGTATAGACTGAATTATGTTCCCTTGTTTGAGACCATCAGAAAAGACCTGGAGAAGTGGAAGACAGGGAGCTTCTCCTGGTATGGCCGTTTGTTGGCTATAAAAATGAACATTCTCCCTAAGCTACTATACCTGTTTCGAGCCCTACCAGTCAAGATCCCCATGTTAGAACTGAATAAGTTGCAATCAGATCTGGTGCGCTTTTTAAGGGGTAACAGAACAGCCAGGATAGCCTCCCATATATTACAGCTACATAGGAAATTGGGTGGGGTAGGTGTCCCTAACTTGATAGACTATTACCAAGCATCCAGGTTAGCACAGACAACACTAATGGGCAAAAAAACGGATTATATAGTGTGGGTGGGAGTGGAGACGGCGATTGCTGCCTATAGATTACCAGATGATATTCTATGGGAACGGGGAGGTAAATCCATTAAGGACTCCCCTGCTTTGTCGGTCTCTATAGAAATGATGCATACTTGGACAACCCTGACCAGGTCCTTGCAGCTGATCCCACCAAATTCGATGATGAGACTGATCAAGACTCTCTTGAATATAGATTTTCAGCCCAGATCGAGAAATGGGAGAACAAGGGTCTATATAGAGTGGCAGATTTCTAACAAAACAGAAAGATAGCTACATTTGAACACACACAAGAATTAATAAAGCCTGATAAACTACAATGGTTTCTATATCTGCAGGTAGCCTCTGCCATTGCAAAATACATTCCACATTACAAAAAACAACACCCAACAGTGTTAGAGCGTCTCAGCTGCACAAGTCTAAGAAGTAAATAATTAATCTCCCAAATCTACCTAACATTACAAAAGGCTAAAAATGCCTCCAAAACAATGTTAGCAAGTAAATGGGAATTAGACATTAATAAGGAATATTCAAAGGAGGAGTGGGAAATGATTTTCGCAACATCCAGTAAGGGTCTAGTTTGTGCAGACTTTAAAGAAAATTGTATAAGGACAACCTTTAGAGGGTGTTTGGAGTTGGGGACATATATCCACATGTAGTGGGACTGCCCTCAGGTCCAACACATATGGTCTAAATTATCCAATTTGTTGAGTACGGTGTTGAGCGAAAACATCACTTTAACAGTGCCTCAAGCACTTCTAAAAGACCACATACCAGTATTTAATGCAGCTACAAATACATTTATCCGCACGTTATGTACAGCTACCAGAATTTGCATTGCAAGGTACTGGAAGAGGGGAGTGCCCTCCTGGGTGGAGGTAAGGGAGAAGATTCAATCAGAATATAACATGTCAGAAACAGCTGCCTCCATTCAGGGTGACCAGTATCAGTTCCTAAAGATCTGGTACTACTGGATTATGAAAGGTTACTAATGAAATAAAATATGGGAGACTATTTTAGAGACATAGGATAGCTTAGGCATTGTGGTAGAGGTTTCTCCTGTGACATGACACAGACAAGACAAAAATATGACGGTACTCATTAATAGAGCAAAAGACTGGAGCTCCTTTCTCGGATCTGGCAACAAGGTAATAATGAAACAGGCAAGTTGAATTTAGTTAGTTGCTTGTTTTTGGTTATGCATAACATGGTTAGATTATTCATTATTGTTTTTAGAAATATAAAATAGTAAAGGATAGGAGGCGATGGAGGTCTAGAGATTCTCTGCCCCATCTATCATCCTCCTACATGAGCTTCTGCTATATATTCAGATGTTAAGAAATGCAGAACTTTTGGACCTTCTCAAATTCGTAACTGGTGTTCAGCTAAAGAATTCTTCGATCTATGTGTTACACCCCGGAAAAGAAAAGAGATAACTCGACTTGAGCAACCAGAGACATTGGGGAAGGAGGGGGGGGGGTTATATAGCTATGAGCAAAGCATTCTGTAACTTGTGTCTGAATTGCAATAAAAATTATTTCAACTAAACAATATGACACTTTTGTCTTTGGTCTACACACGTGCATTTTCTACTTGTGCTTGCTGGTGTAGACACACAAAGAATGTGTGAGAAAGGAATATGTGTGCACGCAATTAGCTAACATTTTTGCAATGAGTCACATGCCAATTAAAGCTATTACCAAATTTTTGATAACTATTTATATCAGCATATCTGCAAAAAAAGATTTGTACAGAAATGCTTTGAATATCATTTACGATGTATTACCGAGTGTTTCAAATGGATTGTCCCTTTAGGTGCAAAGCTGTGGCAAGGTTAGAATGTACAGCCTTTTTCATTAAAGGACCATTAAAAATTTACTCAATTCCATCTAGAATAGACAGTTTATTTTTACTACAGGTTTACATACTTATTCATTCTGTTTTATAAGCCCACAACAATGTTTATTGGTTAGCATCTCTAACCCAAAATGTATTTTTCTAGTATGTCAACCTAAAACTGTGATTGACTCAGCCAAAAAAATATTTATAAATATGTCAAAGTCATGTTTGATATAATTGTTTCATTCTTTATTACTTTAACATATACTATTTCAACAATTGATCTATTTAATATTATAGATTTATAGGTACCTTATATGTACATAAAAATCTAAATATTAGAGTCAAGATAATTTTTAAATTAAATATGATTTTTATGGAATGTGTATGTCTTTTACATGGTGGCTAAAATGTTTCACATGTTGTTTCACTAGTTGTAAAGGGAATTACTTTCCTTACAGCTAATCAAAGTGGAAGCAAATTTGTGCACATTAATAGCATTTAGCTTACATTATTATTTCATTAATTCATTAATGACTGATGAAATGAAAATCTTTCTGAACATTTTAATGTTATAACGATTACAGTATATCAACCATAGGCCTGTCAAAACATTTCTGTAATAATACAATGTGCTAAACAACTTTTAGTAACATTAGAGTGTTAATTTTTTTAATTTTGCAATAAATGAGAAATCACTGTAAAAACACAGTGTTTAACACATACAAATATCTTATGATAAAGGCAAGTAATCATCTGGCTCCGACCAACTTGACATTTGCAACAGGTAGGCTAATTTGTAATAAATCTAATTGACACCTCGGTAAATGTCTTCTCTTTTATGCTACATGGGAATAAAACAGGTATATTTCTCCCTGACAATGATAATGAGAGTAAAACTGACCAGCCAATGTTTATTGCTATAGATCGTGCATTTTAGATGTGAAGAGATAGCAGTGTCTTGGTCTTTAGATCCACACATATTTTCTGGTAACTTGCATGTAACAGGTAGACCCCATGATGTTATGCATCAAACCTCATTTCAGATACATACTGTGCATTGTAGGCTAGAAGCCAAATAAATGAACGCATGCACAGCTCAGTTTGAAGCGAAGAACTAATGCGTAATGAATTTGGCACACAAATACATTTCACAAAACCCTTTTATCGTAGGTGCCATCAATATGTCTTACGGTGTCTACTAGCTAAAACATTAGTCTGAACAATTTCATCAGAATTAATAAATAAACATCATTTGATATAAATTAATGTTATTTTTATGGTATAAATTTATGGTGTTACTTTGCTAATGTTGCGCCATTTCCAAAGTCATCAATTTTTTTTTCTGCAAGCAATATATTAATCATCTGCCAACGACTTCTGGCTCAAATAAAAAGATTTATAAAAATGCTATTACACTTAATAAACTGGGGACTCCACACCAAGAATGTTCATTGGTCATATAGATTAGGCGCAGAGGTACTTTACATGTATGAGAATAGAAAGTATCAGTGTATTCCTCCTTTCGCATCATTTATTTCCATTGTTGAAATCATTTAAACCTCTGGTTATGAAACTATTTTAACCTTGTCTGACCAAGAATCTAACTTAAAATGTAAGAGAAGTGAAAAAGCATTTATTAAATATAATTCTTTCATGAGGAACAAAATGCTGAATTATTTACTGACCAGAATGCATTACACCAGGCTGCTCTATTCATTGAGATTTATTAACGTATGTTGACTTCAGCTTTTGTCCTGAAAGGCGAGAGATTGCAATAGGAAGCTTGATGTTAAATGGGGTAGAGGAATGTTTTATCTAACAAGTATCAATGATAATTTGTGATAATTTTGCTAACACTGTAGGCTACTCTGTTTAATATATCTACATAAGGTCTAAGTTACTATGAAAATGACATGTTCTTCGTGGTCTGTTCTCCACACTACAGATTACTAAAATCACAGTCTGCAAATAAAATAAAAAACACTAATTGTGCAATTGTTTTACTGTGTCATCGCACATGCAAAAAATTGTATAACAAGTTTATATTTGACACAGCTTCCCCTTAATGAAGAGCTCCTAACCACCCTGCATATTGCTCTGTCCTGTAGTCCCTCTTTCAGGACAGCCTATATTCCCCCCACCGCCTGCTTAGACCCTGTCCATGGCCTGTCGCACCGTGCCCACAGCAGACACATGGAAAACCTGTGACTCTAATCCTGCCAGTCAAAGCTCAACTTACAGAACACTCATGGCTCTCTCTACAAGTCTATTACACAATCTGCCCACCAGTCTCCCTAGGCCTCCATCCATTCACAGAAGCCACCTGGGAAATGTAAGAAAGTTTGCTAATGTTGCTATATTTCTTAGAGCAGGGATGTCAGGGGCGTTTTTTTTCAAGGAAACAATTAGTGTTGCCAAAGAATATTATATTAAAAGACACTTGATACAATTCACAACAAACATAGCAATGATATGTAGGTAGTGTGCGGCCCAAGTGAGTTGCACTTATTTGGAAAATGGCCCACGACTTAAAGGGACACTCAATCAAAATTAAACTTTAATTATTCAGATAGAGCATGCCATTTTAAACAGCTTTCCAATTTACTTCCATTAACAAAATGTGCACAGTCTTTTTATATTTAAACATTTTGAGTCACCAGCACCTACTGAGCATGTGCAAGAATAAGTGTGTATGCATTTGTGAATGGCTGTTGGCTGTCACATTGTACGTGTATGCATTAGTGATTGGCTGATGGCTGTCACATGGTACAGGGGGAGTGGAAAAAGACATAACTTTTAAAATTGTCAGAAAAAAAATCTACTACTCATTTGAAGTTCAGACTAAGGCCCCTATTTATCAAGGTCTGGCGGACCTGATCCGACAGTGCGGATCAGGTCCGCCAGATCTCGCTGAATACGGCGAGCAATATGCTTGCCATATACAGCATTGCACCAGCAGCTCACAAGAGCTGCTGGTGCAACGCCGCCCCCTGCAGACTCACGGCCAATGGGCTGCCAGCAGGGGGTGTCAATCAACCCGATCGTACTCGATTGGGTTGATTTCCGGCGATGTCTGTCCGCCTGCTCAGAGCAGGTGGACAGGTTATGGAGCAGCGGTCTTTGTGACCGCTGCTTCATAACTGCTGTTTATGGCGAGCCTGCAGGCTCGCCAGAAACACGGGGCATCAAGTTCCATACGGAGCTTGATAAATATGCCCCTATGTGCTATTGCATTGTCTTGTTATCTTGCATTTGTTGATTATGCAAATCTACTGTGTTGACTGGTCCTTTAAATTTATTTGATACCCCTAACCAACCAATTTATGTATTATAGTTTATTTATTTCTAAGAGGGACATTACTAGATATGCAGATTAATGCACACTAACGGATGTCATTTTAAGGCAAGGAAAGTTATTTTTAATATACTGTATGTAAATACAGATCTAATGTCACCCAGCCAATAAATTACTATTTAATTAGGAGGAGTGGCTATTATACAATTTAAAATGTTTTTCCCTCTCATTCTTTTTTAAATGGACATGAAACCCATTTTTGTCTTTATTGATTTAGATAGAGCATGCAAATGTAAATAACTTTCTAATTTACTTCTATTATCAAATTTGCTACATTCACTTGGTATCTTCTGTTGAAGGAGCAGCAGTGCACTACTGGGAGTTAGCTAAAAAGATCCAGTAAGCCAATGAGAAGAGACATATATGGGCAGCCACAAATCAGCACACAGCTCCCAGAAGTGCATTGCTGCTCCTGAGCCTACCTAGGTTCCTTTATTGGGCATGTGGGAAACATTTGTTGCTTTGTATAGCGTTCATTCACATATCACTAGAAGACACAATGAATAAATTACAATATACTTGTGCTGAATCAAGTAGTCACTAGTCATATTGGTCCTCTCACTAGAGAGCTCTGCCAATGCACCCAATAGTGTATCATTATTTAATCAATGAAGTGCACAAGATCCTGTAAAATCCAAACTGCCAAACTAATTTATTTTTGTGAGTTCATTGAGGAAGACTAACACAATCTACTTTGTGAAATACAGTATTCACTACCATCACATAGTATTAGTCTTAGATCACTAAAAACATACTGAAAAACTAATAATTGTGAAGAACTGTGAGCTGACAGATAACTTTTCTACAAGTACAGATTATACTTTAACATCACAATTCTGTATTGTATTGTTTTTATTCTTACAGCAGATAAATACTGTAAGAATCATTCATTTTGCTAAATACAATTTTGCATAACACAGCATATAATTTATATTAATTTGATATAAGCAGATAAAGAATATATAGTTTTTATAGGAATTTGATAAATATAAATCATGTAAAATATCTATAAATTGTAAGATAATAACAATAATATTAATAATAATACAATTATATTTAATATATAGTAATTAATAATAATATATATAATAATTAATAATATACTGTATTTAATTTATATAATAATTAATAATAATATATATAATAATTAAAAATTAATCTGAGATAAAGATAAACAAAAGTTGCCCTTGGGATTTCATAGCCTTTCATGCTCTGTATTCTTAATGCATGGGATTTCATACATGTATTCTTAATGTAACTGTGATTGGTTACTTGTGTTTTTATTTATTTAAAACTAGAATTAACTAAACAGAGTAAAAGTTCTGTAAGCAGTTACCATTCAGCCACTCTTTATCTTTTCATCAGCATGGGGAAAAATAAAAAGCCAATAATATAATAATCAGTGATAAGTAGGGATGGGCGAATGTGTAAATTTTCCAATTTCGAATGTTAGAACGAATGTTATTACCGAAATTCGAATTATAAATCCGAATGTTGATAAGAACGAATATTCTTAAAAATTCTATAATCAAATGCTATTTATAGTTTTCGAATGTCACTTTCGAATTTGAATGTTTATAATTATATTGAATGTCCACATTCAAAATTTTGAATTTAACATTCTATTTAACAAATACTATTCAGAAGTTCAATAGTTCATGTGGTAGGGAGGGAATCTAGTAAATTGATACATAATAGATACAAATATATCATTTCGAATGTTTCTATATAGAATATTGCATAATTCGAATATTACATTTAAAGAAAGCATTAGAAATACTATTACAAACATATAAATTCGAATTTTTCGAATTCGAATTTTGCATAATTTGAATATTACATTTAAGGAAAGCATTAGAAATACTATTAAAAATATAAATTCGAATTTTTCGAAAAGAATATTTTCAAATGTAATCATAAAATTCGGAACCGAACATTCGAAAATCGAATGTTAGAATTTTATGTATACATTCTAAATTTGATTCGAAATAATGTGTTAAAATTCGTTTCGTTTTTCGAATGTTGCGAAACATTCGCCCATCCCTAGTGATAAGTTCACACTTTGCTTTACTGTAATGTTGTGGGCTTTCATTATAATCTTGTGAGATTTCACCATGATCTGACAGGATTTCATAGTAAACATCCTTATACTAAGGAGTAAATTAAAGTGACTAATACTGCACTTGCCATATGCACACTCCCTTGCAAGCTGTCCAGGGACAAGCATCCTGATTGGCTGCTGAAGTTCCTTCTTTTCTTTAAGTAGAGATGTTCTTGTGATGTTCATGTGATATTTTCTAGTCAGCTGTTTAAAGATATGCTGCATCACTTTGAAGAGATTTAGCATATAGATAACATGTTCCTTTAAGTATATAAAGAAATTGGTTAGAAAATATGAAGAGGGCCGAGTAACTTATCATTAAGGGCACCAGTAGAGTCTGTCCCTCTACATTGAGCCTGAATATTTCTTGTAAAAATGAGAGGATCTTAAGCCAAGGCCAATTAAAATAGATTTGACCTTTTTTCTTCCATCTGATGGGATTTTATCTAATCCCATCGAAATTCTTACACATTTATACACATAAACATACACACAGACACATGTACACATAGACATGTGCACACACCAGAGCTATACTGATAAATCGATGTGTTACTATGTATTCATTACTAGACATGCATAAACTCTGCTATTAGGCAATTAAGCTACCCAGATAAAACAGGGCAAATAATACTGCCACGTAAGCATTACTGTATTCCACCAAAACTCACTGATTTGCCCAGTAAAGAATGGGATAGGGGAAATAAGTCTACAGTTGAGAATAAAAGTATTTGGGATGGATATCTGATTATGAGTGCTGTCACCTTACACCTGAATAAAATATCATAAACCATTATACTTCAGTTACTTTTTAGGGAATTAGGAAAGCTGAAAAGAGTTATTTCCGGCAAAAGCATTTCACCTTATTCCTTAGTAAGTCAAGACCTGTGTCCCAGCAAAAAGGTAAGTGTAGGTTCTATAAAAGGACATTCCAAACAAAATTTACAGATGTGGATGCAAATTACAATCATATGGCTAAACCCATAACTTAATTATTTTTCCTGTGCAGCAAAAACCCCATCTAACTGATACCAGTGTATGTCATGTTTTGATATAGACAAAATGTAAAAAATATAATATTAAAATGTTTTTTTGTCAATTTCTTTTTTTTAAGGAGAAAACTAGAAGTGAATTTGTATATAGCAACAGAGTATATACAACAAATATTTGTTTGATGGCTTTGAATGTCTGATTAGCTGTCTGGAACTGTCCAATTTTACAGAAAAAAACCCATTTCAATACATTTTTAAAAGCTTGGATGCATTGATAGTTAAAACCACCCATTAATGCTTTTTGTATGGATTGAAATCTGCCTTGTGTCTTTGCCCAGTATTAACTTTCTGACATTTTAAACATTTCTAAAATTATAAGAATAGCACTGAAAATGGCACTTAACTGACTACTTTTGATGGTTCAGAATCTGAAAATGCCTTATTAGATTACTAAAACATATTGGCTATCTTTAAATCCTGGGCATGCAAAGTATATACAGAATAAGGTATATACAGAATAAAGTATATACAGAATAAGGTATTTACAGAATAAAGTACAGTATATACAGAATAAAGTATATACAGAATAAGGTATATACAGAATAAAGTATATACAGAATAAGGTATATACAGAATAAAGTATATACAGAATAAGGTATATACAGAATAAAGTACATACAGAATAAAGTATATACAGAATAAAGTATATACAGAATAAGGTATATACAGAATAAAGTATATACAGAATAAAGTATATACAGAATAAAGTATATACAGAATAAGGTATATACAGAATAAAGTATATACAGAATAAGGTATATCCAGAATAAAGTATATACAGAATAAGGTATATCCAGAATAAAGTATATACAGAATAAGGTATATACAGAATAAAGTATATACAGAATAAAGTATATACAGAATAAGGTATATACAGAATAAAGTATATACAGAATAAAGTATATACAGAATAAAGTATATACAGAATAAGGTATATACAGAATAAAGTATATACAGAATAAAGTATATACAGAATAAGGTATATACAGAATAAAGTATATACAGAATAAAGTATATACAGAATAAAGTATATACAGAATAAGGTATATACAGAATAAAGTATATACAGAATAGAGGGATACCCAAAATCAAAAGTTTACTAAATTTTAAGACTCTTTTTCCTTTGCGTATTAAAGGACATTAAACACGTTGAGGTTGTAATAAAAAAAAAGTTTAATTATATGTAGCAAACAATATTTGCTGTATACTATGTTTTGACCCTTTTCCTCTAGTCTAATTCTGACAAATATGAGCTTTCCGGTTCCTGTTCAAAGTAAAAGTACAGACTCCAGGCTTAACAGAGCTATATTTTATATAGTCATTGATTGCACTCTTTTGTTACCCATATATACTATACACATATACATATATATAAAAAGTATTTTAAGGTTAGTGCACCTTAGGCTAATTGTACCATCGGATTAGTGCTCGATTAATAGCCTAAATACGTTTTTCACTGCGTCCCCATAGAGGTCTATTACGTGAGGAATTTAGCTCACTATCTGATTTCTAGATGTTAGTGCATCCTAGGCTTTCGCTTGAGTGCTAATATTTTACCTTAAACTTGTAATATGATAGTAAAAATGTAAGCGCTGCGAAATCTGTTTAGCGCTGTGGAATCTGTTTAGTGCTGCGGAATCTGTTGGCGCTCTACAAATAACCGGTAATAATAATAATAATAAGTGCTATGGATAGAACTAACATTTTTACTCTCCACTTGTAATCTAGGCCTCTATTTTAAAAATTACACCTATCTATTATTTTCAGGTAATCTTTGCTTTGAAAAACATAATTTTATCTAGTATTTGTTTAGTGTTTAACTTCCCTTCAAATAAAAAAACAATTATACCCATAAGTCTTTTATTGAGGATCTTTATCCTGTATTATGTGACTACATGTTGAATAATCAGGCCTAATTGTCTTTCTTTTTTTTGTCATTGTTTGGACTGTTTACAGATTTTGTTATCATTGTTTTTAATAGGAAATATTGCAGTGAACTACAAATAGCATGCAATTCAGTGAAGTGTAATGATTACATGATGATTATCAGATATCTCATTTGTTTAACACTTCAAATGTGTGAACGTTTTGCCTTAAGTAGCTGTATTCCTTCACTATCTATTATTAGATGAGGAGAGATGAGCTATACAACGCCATCTACAATGTGATAAAAAAAAAAAAAACATCTTGGGAGGTGACCTCCTCAGAGATGTCTATTTGACAGACTATACTCTATAATGAAATCAGTTCATTATCCCCAATCTATTCTAAATTACACCTCCCTATTACCCACATATTAAAGATCTTGTTAAGTGATTGTGTGATGAACGATAAGAATTTTCTTTCAAGAGGTGACTTTTGAAATTGGACTTGAAAGTAATCAGTAAAGTAGCAAAATACATTATGCGGCACATCTTTCCAATGTTACAGGACAATCAACCAGAAAAAAATGTAAAGGGACCTTAAAGGGACACTCAGGTTAAATTAAAATTTAATGATTCAGATACACCATGTAATTTTAAACAACTTTCCAATTTACTTCCATTAAAAAAAAATGTGCACAGTCTTTTATATATACACATTTTGAGTCACCAGGTCCTACTGAGCATGTGCAAGAATTCACAGACTATACGTATATTCATTTGTGATTGGCTGATTGCTATCACATGGTACAAGGGGAGTGGACATATACATAACTTTGAAATTTGTTTAACAAAATCTACTACGAATTTGAAGTTCAAACTGAGTGCTATTGCATTGTCTTGTTATCTTGCATTTGTTGATTATGCAAATCTAATGTGTTGACTGGTCCTTTAAAGTGCTGGGCATTTCTAGAGTAGCAGGGTTACTATTAACCATGATATTGTTTTTCCTCCCGTGTCTGTAGCTTCTCTTATTTTAACCCCTTACTGGTTCCAGTTAGTGATTCTCATTATCTTTACACTGGGTGCTGCCATTTTGGAGCTAAATTGGATATGAAACCCAATTTTTTTTTTTTCATGATTCGGATAAAGCATGCAATTTTAAGCAACTTTCTAATATATTTCTAGTATCAAATATTATTTGTTCTTTTGGTATCTTTGTTTGAAAAGTAGGAATGTAAACTTAGTAGTTGTTCTATTTTTGCTTTAGCATCTGGGTTGCACTTGCTGATTGGTAGATAAATGTAGCCACCAATCAACAAGCACTACCTAGGTGCTGAATACAAAATGGGCCAGCTCTTAAGCTTACATTCCTGCTTTTTCACATAAAGATACCAAGAGTACAAATAAAAATGTATAATAGGAGTCAATTATAAAGTTGCTTAAAATTGCATGCTCTATCTGAATCGTGAAAGAAAGAAATTTGGGTTTCATATCCCTTTAAGTATTCTTACACCCTTTAACATAAGTGTTGCACATTCACAGATCAGAGACCTTGTTGTCTTTTTGAGAAGCCTTATTGTGCACTTCAGTTATGCATGAACAATGCAAAGCTGGAGCTGTATATTACTGCAGTGGCTATATTAACTCTATATTAATCCTATATTTGTTATGTAACTTTAAAACTATAAAAAAAAATCTAAAGTTTCTGCTCTGTATTGTGAGAGCTTGACCAACACACAAAGTACATCTGTCAAAAAGCTGGCAAAGTCATTTATCTGTTAATGCACAGCTCTTCTGTCACAGAATGCAAGAATATGAGACTCCAAGATGGCAGCACCCAGTGTGTCAAGCTTAACCATGCAACACCTGTAATGGGTTAAAATTGGTGAACAGCTTTAAAGAAAGTTGCAAGCACGAGGGGGAAAACAATATCATGGAGAGTAGTAACCATATGCTACTGTAGTTGTATAAATGCAGAGAATGTCAACAAATTAGATATGCCGGTAAACATTTGTGTTGATTGGTTCATACCTAAAATGAATTTGCATAGGCATATGGCTGTTTGGTTGATGTCAGCACCTTTTTGAAAACAAATTAAATTACCCATAATCTATGTAAACCCATTTTTGGTATCAATTAATCATGGCAAATTATATATAATTTATTCAGCTTCACATTTGCATGAACACTGGAAACAGAAATCTACCATTTCAACAAGAGAGGGGAAGAACTGCAAGAGGAGTCAAGCATCCAACCTTAGGAAAATAGCACGGTTAAAATATGACATCCAAATTCTGAAGAGTTAAAGGAACAGTAAATCAAATATAAACTTTTTTTGATTCATATAGAGCATACCATTTTTTTTTAATAAAATGTTTTTATTCAGGTAATGAGCAGTAACAGAGAAACAGAACATATGTACAGTTACAGATCAGACTTGGAAAAAAACATCTTTAGAATTCTTATACAGCAATTAGGCTAGGTCTAAAACATTATGGTACCAGTGTTACAGCTATAATTGCCATGTCTAAACCACAGCTATACTAAATACATGGAAATGAGAACTTTAACTATACAAATAGAGCATACAATTTTAAACAAGTAGCAGAACATTTATTTTTAGGCCCCCAGCAATTTTCTTAGCCCCCCCCCCCCCCCAAAAAAAAATGTCTGTTATGAGTAACACAAATTTTCAAATTTATTTACAGAAGAAACAGGAAGTAGAGAAGCTCAGAATCAAATAGTAAGTGATTTTTATTTTAGCCCCACACGATATAGCAGCTACTCTCAAGATAGTGATTACAAACAAAACCATCAACAAACAGCATCATTGTAGGTTGCACCTCCGGTTCAGCGTTGTCCCAGTCCTGAGCGGATGAAAGCCTAAGTTGTCCAGTATGCTAGTATGGTATCTCAGCAAATCTACTCCCCTTTCCGTTTGTAGATAGGACTAGTCCTTATCGTGTTATTTTGGTGTTCTGAAATGATGGTGCATGAAAAAAATGTCTCTCAGAGTCAGCACTCGCAGATCCTGCTCAAAATAGTAAACTACGGTAACCACACATGGACACAATTTCTCTACGTGTTACGTTCCATGCCGACTGAACTTTATAAAGAGCAGATTTGCTGAGGTATCATATCAGCATATTGGACAACTTGGGCCTTTATCTTCTCAGGACTGGGACAACACTGAACTGGAGGTGAAATCTACACTGATGCTGTTTGTTGACGGTCTTGTTTTTAATCACTATCTTGTGAGTAGCTGCCATAATGCGTGGGGCTAAAATAAAAATCACTTGCTCTGCATTTGATTCTGCACTTCTCTCCTTACTGTTTTTTCTCTAGATCATGAAAGTGCTATTGGAACACTTGTTTGAGGAAGCAGCATTATCATTCATAGATCTCTCTGGATATTTGTACACTACTCCGTGATAGAGTTGCCACCTCGGCCATGTTTTCCTGGACACTTATGAGTTATGCATGCTGCGGGGTGTGCAAGGAGGAACATGACTAGAGCGGTCCAGCAGCACAATGCATGTTTCCCTATGCACACCCTGCAGCATGTGTAACTCATAAGTTTCCAGGAAAACATGGCTGGGGTGGCAATCCTACTCCGTGAGTACAAACTCCAATGATAATTTCCCTAATAGGAAACATCTACCATACTCCAGGAGCCCACTAAGTGAAAACCAGCACACAGAATCACATATTAGGAGGATACAGATCAATATCTCTTATTGGGAATATTGGTGTTTATAAAGGTACTATTGGAGATATTTTATATATTTCTGCATAATAAGAAAGTGACTTTACACAGTCTATATAATTTAAGGGACTTTAAGACTGTATGGGTTAATTATTGTTAACAGCGAGCTCTATTGACTGCAGCACAACTTTATTTTGTAGTGTTCTTGTATTTAAATTAATTTTCTTTGAAAAAAAGACAAACAGTAAATTAGTTTATATTAATGGGAACATTAACTATGATGCAATTTTCTGTTTTTACATAATTTATTAAAGGGACAGAATATAAAAAAAGAATAACATATCTAAATGGAATAAAGTATAGATTAGAATCTCACTCAGTTTAAAATTCAAACAGAAAACCTATCATTATGCTTCGCTGATAATGAATTTAGACAGTGCTCCTTTTTTCCTCAGACTGGATTAGGAGATTCTAGACGTACTAAAAGAGATATGGAAACGATGCATAAATCTTAATGCACAGTTCCAGTATATTAAGCATAATCAAATCCAGCAGGGTAAAACATTATGCATATACTTGCTATATCTATCTATCTATCTATCTATCTATCTATCTATCTATCTTTCTATCTATCTATCTGTCTGTGTATATTATATATATATTTTTATATATATGTAGCCAGTGAAATAAAAGCACGCCAGGTAACCTGCAACGTAGCAGACAGAAATGCCCTAGGTGCACATCAAGTTAAATTTAAATAGTGCAGAAATGTAAGGTACTCACAGGGTCTTAGTGATTAATAACGATTTAATGACTGACGTTTCGGGGTCGCCCACATTTTCAAAGTAAGTGTCCACTTACTTTGAAAATGGGGGCAACCCCCCGAAACGTCAATAATTAAATTGTTATGTTCCCTCTAATGTGTGCATGTGTTCCCTCTAAGAGAGAGCACTTGCCCGGATTGCCAGAACATTTTTTTTTTAAAAAACTACAGCTTTTTTATTTATTTTTAATGATGGTTGTCAACTGGCCTGCTGAGCTAACCGTGCTAGTGGTGCTAGTCAGGAGGAGGAAAAAAATAATAATATATATATATATATATATATATCCAGTGTTAGTTACAGCAGTCAGGAGGTGGGAAATAAAAAAATATTTTTTACTGCCCTTGCGACAGTGCAATTTGTGGCACGGCATCAGAGTCGGAGCATGTCAGTGGTAAGGCAAGCCGTTATGACCTTATGGCAATCAAAATTTAAATAAAGAAGTGGTTTTACCCTTGTTTTTTTCTGAAACAAGCAAATTCCATCTTTTGCTTTACAAGTTGAAGGCCAGAGTTATATGAAAGGATTGTAAAATACAGTAACTTCTAGCACGTAACTCTTGACCTAGTCTTGATCTTGCTTCTGTAATAAATGTTTACATCCTCTTGTCAGTTGTTTATCTGAAGTCTTAGGAGAGCCAGGATAACTTCATGTTGTCTGAGTCTTTAGTGTCTTCAAATTGGCCTACAACTTGTATGCATGTGCTATAGCTTTGCCTGTGACTATTCCCCAGCTGACCCGTACCACTAGTTTTATATTGTGAATTTAGCCAACTGTTAATCCTGACCCTAGCACCAACAGAATGTCTCCAGACTCAGGATCAATGACTGGGACATTATCACAACTATTGGTTATTTGGTATAGTATAATTACACACTAGGTATTTATAGAAATTAGAGATCTTTAAATTGTTTAGCTATCTGCTCAGAATATTGTCCAACTATCTTTCAGTTTTGTAAATTGTTTATAAATGTGACAAGTCATTACACTACTGGACACACAGTGGTTTTATATCTTGTAATTCATTATAATACTGCAAGGGAAAAATGTTTCTTCTAAACTTTTTTTACAAGTTGAGGTCAGAGTGAATTTATTCACAAGCTGAGAAGCTGGGAAAAAGCATAGCCAGAAAATAGTTCAATACTGAATCATTCAGATACATCTCACTGCCAACAATGTTGCAGAAAAACACTCTCCTAGTATTGCTCTACAAAGTGAATTATTTACCAATACCACTTGTACTCATCCAGCTCCTCTTAGGTTAATTTGTGCTGCAGGATTTATCAACTCACAAATGAGAGAGAGGAGGAAAGTGTGGCAAAGAGGGGCGGGGGTGTTCTTTGAGAGAGAAAGGGGGGAAGTGTTTGAGAGAAAGAGAGAGTGTGTAAGAGAGTGAGAGAATGTGTGATAGTGGGGGGATAGTGTGTGAGACAGGAGGTAGAGAGCGTGTGTGAAAGAGGAGTGGAGAGGGTGTGTGAAAGAAAAGGGAGAGAGAGTGGGGGAGAGGAGGGTGAAAGTATGAGGGAGAGAGTATAAAAGGAGTGGTGGAGAATTGAGGAAAGTGTGTAAGTGAGATAGGGAGTGAGTGGGGGAGAGTTTGAGAGGGAGGGGGAGAGTATATAAGAGAATAGGGGGAGAGTGTGTGAGAGAGAAGGCAGAACAAGTGTGCAAAAGAGGATGCGGAAATAGTGTGCAAAAGAGGAGGGAGAGAGAGTATGGGAGAGGAGGGTGAAAGCATGAAAGAGGGAAACAGAGAGGAAGAGAGTATGAAAGAGAGTGGTGAAGAATGTGAGAGTGGTGGGAATTTGAGAGGAGTGGTGTAGGGTCAGTGAGTGTGTGTGAGAGAAGGGGGAGAGAGAGGGGGAATGTGTGCAAGAGAAAGAGAGAGAGGGGAGTGAGTGATATAGAGGAAGGGATAAAAAGAGAGAGTGTAAGAGAAAAAGGAAGAGTGTGTGTAAGTGAGCAAGTGGTGGGAACTGTGATAGAGAGAGGGAGAGTGTGTCAGAGGAGGGGGAGAGTGTGTAAAAGAGGAGAGAGAAAATGTGTTTGAAAGAAGAGAAGGGAGTGTATGTGAAAGAGGAGGGAGAGATAATAGAGGAGAGAAAGGTAAAAGTATGAGAGAAGGAGGCTGAGAGAGAGAGTATGAAAAAAAGTGGTAGACAATGTAAGAGTGTGAGAGTGGGGTGAATGTGTGTGTGTGTGTGTGTGAGAGAGAGAGAGAGAGAGAGAGAGAGAGAGAGAGAGAGGTGGAAACTGTGTGAGTGTGTGTGAGAGGGGGAGGCTGTGAGAGAGAGGAGAGAGAGTGTGTGAGAGGAGAGTGAGAGAGAGTGGGGGGAAATGTGGGGGAATATATGCAAGAGAGAGAGAGGGGGAGGGAGAGAACGAAACAAGGGGAGTGTGTGAGAGGGGAGGGAGAGAAAGAGAGGAGAATGTGTAAATGAGAGAGGGAGTGTGTGAGAGTGAGTGGAGGGAGAGTGTGGGAGAGAGAGGAGGAGAGTGTGTGAGAGAGAGTGTAAGACAGGGGGAGAGTGTGAGAGTGCGTGGAGATGAGAGTGTGTTAATGTCAATGTGCAAGTTTGGATATGTGTGTTAATATATTGATAACATTTTCAGGTCTGACAACACTCAAGATTAAAGTTTGCACACATTTTGTTCACTTGGCCAAAAATTGCACATGTAAAATATTTTGTGCACAGCGCTCAAAAACATTAGAGTGAACATTGCAAGTGCCCATCTAGATTGTAAGTTCCCACAGGAATAGGACCCTCAATTCCCCCTGTTTTTTTTCTGTAAAATTGTTGTATTGTTTCTCCATTGTACTGTTATCCTTGTAGCCATGGGCAGCGCTGCGGAATCTGTTGGCGCTTTATAAATAAAGAATAATAATTGACACACACACACACAGTATATAAACACATGATTAAAGCACACTGTTTGTATTGTACATACTTGGCCAGTGTGTGTGCCCCATGCACCCTCATTTAATATACTGCACCTACTCAGAGATCCAGCAACTGTGTGCATCATGTCAATGATTACTAATTTTACAAAATATGCTGTCTGCCTGGCTTCCCTGAGCAGACATACAGCGCATTCCCAGTGTCATTTTCTTGCCCCTACATTTTGTGTGTGCCAGTTGAGAGACATTACTGTGCATGCGCTGGATGTTTGCTGAGGAAGTCTGGGCAGACATAATGTTTCAGAAGCTCCCCTTTTTAGAAGGTACTGGCACAATCGGTGACCTGTTTTCTATCCCTTTAATGACTCATACGATTTACCTCTAATTGGCTGCATCATCTCCAGGCTTCTTTGTAAGGGTAAAAATATTCCAGAGTTTGGCATGCCCCAAACATGCACACTCTAGGTAGGCTATACATTCCAAAAATAAGCCAAGTATAATGCTTGTGTTCTTAATGTTGCATAAGACCGTTAGAGCCTTATTTGTGACAACTTTGTACATCTTCCATGATGTGTTTCATTAGAAGTTTGTTAAAATATATATTTAGCTTCTGTTGTCTTCCATCATGATACAAATTGGCATGATCACATGAACCTGAGTACTTATATGTGTAGCACACAATATTAGCACAATACTTTATTCCATTGAAGAACGTAAAACATGACTTCTATATTGCATTAATAATTATAACTAGAATTATAAACCATTTCACTACTTCATCAATGCAGAAACTTTGCCAACAAATTCAGAGTGTAGAAAAATGTAAATCAAAGACAACTTGGTCAGAGGGCAGATAATATAAAAAAAAGATTAATGATCAAAACATATGGATTTCTAGGGAGATTTTTTTTTCAATGTAATACCATCTTTATCTAAACAAGAAAAAAATGCACAGCACCAACAAAACTTATAAACTTAATAACAATGAGATTTTAACTCATCCCTTTAAAAAAAAAAAAAAAAATTAAAAAATGAAGAAAATCCAGACCGATATTTATAAACATAAACTTACTATCCAAAACAATACAGGCTGAACAAGTCAAAGTTATTGATTCAATAAATTCATGAAACTAGTATCTCGCTGAATAACACATGGCAAATTCATTACTCAAAAATTATGTAATTTATAAAGATTTGTATCTGCACTTTATTATTTTAAGGCATTGCAAATTCTGCTTCAATGAAATTGATAGAGCACTTTTATCTTGCAACTTACATCTGCACAGAATGACTTAGACTGTCAAGGATACCAGCATCACAAAAAACATATCTACAGAATCTTAACAAAACAGACATACATATATTATTATTTAAATATAAGGGGTAAATTTATCATTTTGCGGACAGACATGATCCGCTATAGCGAATCATGTCCACCGCACATCGATAAATGTCGACAGCATATGCTGTTGGCATTTAAAATTGCACCATTAGTTCTTGTAAACTGCTGGTGCAATATCACCCCCTGCAAATTCGCGGCCAATAAGCCGCTAGCAGGGGGCATCAATCACCCCGATTGTATTTGATCGGGCTGATTGCTGTCTGCCACCTCAGAGGTGGCAGATGAGCTAAGTAGCAGCAGTCTTAGGACCCCTAAGTCTATGATAATCAATATTCAAATATATTATTGGAATATTAGCATTCAGTATTGTATAATGATAAATTTGATATATGAATGTTAAGACTTGCTCTATAGAAATATTTGAATATCGCACTGAATGTCCAGGGGAATATTAATTTTACCATTGAATGCAAAATATTTAACATTTGCTCATCCCTACTAATTAAAAAAACAAAACATATGAATTATACAAAATGGGCTAGAGTAAAGTGGAGTGCAAAATATGACTTTCGCAAAAGCAAAATTTGCGATCCACTTAGTAGTACCGGTGCACACAAATGTGCCCTGGTATTACAAGTTAGGTCCATTGGGAGGCTCGTTCTCTTGCCGTGAGACTGAGAACCTAGAGCAGCGAAGCGGGTAAGTCACAGAGCAATGGGCAGCAAATGTTAAATGTATGTATAGGGGGGGGCGGAGTCAGCCGCTGAACCGGACAGTCACAACTTTTAGAAGCTCCTTGCATTTTAGCTCTGATATATGATAAAGTAAGCATAAAACCACCACAATATTCGACATGAAAAGCATCTTAAAGTGGGATTAAGTGTTCTAAGGTGAGAAAGTTGAACTTTGACAGCGGACACCTACAGTGATCATTGATCACCAACTGAATTAAGAGGCAGAACTAACCAATATCAGCCGGCTGAACACCCACTTGCGCTACCTGGACACCGGAGGGTCGGGCTCCGCTCCAGGTCCAGAGATAGCACTTGTACCTCAGTAACAGGCAATCGCAAGCAGAAGTCCATACTTAGACTCAGAAGACACAAACAGAACACGAAACCACAGCTTGTAAAGCACTGGAGAGCACTGAGAACTTACCGGACTTTTCCCTACACTTTATTTGATCACCTTCTGAAGCGGAGACCTTACAGGGATATCGAACTGATAACTTCCCGGTCCGGTGTGAGGAGCTCTGTGAGGAAGGCGCAGTGGCGCGAACGGCAGCCATTTTACCCAACCGTGAGGCCTGAATCCAGTAATCCAGTAAGTACCTGTACACTATTTTCCACATCCCAAGCCACACTGTGTATAGTAGAGGTCACAGACCTTAATAGCTTTTTTCAACTGACCCTATTTGAGACGGGCCTGATGGACCTAGGTCTAAATTGAAGCCGGGTGTGGCCTACTTAGTCTGATTACTCAAAGCTGAAATTGTACACATGCAACTTTCAGTCCTCCTCACATAAGAGAAATCCAGTCTTCTGCAAGAATAAAAAGGTTATCAGGACATTCCCAAACCACAACAAGGTAGGTTTTCTAAATATGTCCAATATCTTAACCAACTAAACTGCCTCACTCAATCTGAGAATCCCTGCACTAGGTAAAGTAACCTACCTAGAAGTTTAAATTTACATTTTGATTTAAAAGAGGACAGCCATCTTTCCACACCATGCTACTGATTATAAAGAGAGGCTTTATTGATTCATTTTTTAATGAACTGTAGCACCCTTATGAGACTCTGACATCACAAGTGAAATTTGGTACATTTGAACTCTTAGCCTGTTCAATGTCTAAAACGTTCTCGTATTAGAGGACTGTAGCTTTGCAAACAGTAGATATCTTGGCTAAACTCGTCTAAAATACTGGGTACCCCTACAGGTTGATTGACTCAGTATACAACTTATCAGTTAATGTCTCTCCTCATCCTTTCCCACCCTGTGAGTTAGAGCGGGTCATATCCACAATCCCTTTTCCATCTCCGTCCAGAGGTAACATCGCCCCTGAGGGGAGACATAATAAACAGAGGATAAAATCAGATCTAAATCTGTTTTATAGACAGTGGCTCTCCTCATAATCTCAATTGGCTTAAACCTAAGCATGGCCATGGTCTAAACTACCCGAGCCATTTCTACCCAGAAGGCTATTACAGCATCTAAGAGTCCAACACTCTCAAAAGAAAAACTGTGAAGCTATCATGCCACAAGGTGCTAAGAAGAAACAACAATCAGCTGCGATTCCAAGAAAATCTCTGGCAGATCATTTCAAGACTGCAGATGTGAATGACAGTACCCCTTGTGGTCTGGAGACAAATCATCATTCACCTACCACGATGGATGGAACTACCGCATCAGAAATAGTTGACACCTTAACAGAATGAATGAAAACTCTGGAAGAGACTCTCACTAAAAGGAGGACCTGGCTATTGAACAGGCTAATCTGGTAGCTCACTCACAGCATAAAGTTGACCATGTGGACATATAGAAGCTAAAGTTGCTAACCTAGAGGACCGTTTTAGGCAGAATAATCTCAGATTCCAAGGTATACCAGAAGAAGTAGTGAGTAGTGAATTAGAAGATTTCATCCTGGAATACTGTAAACATTTGAAACCACCTACAAACCAGTCTGAATCTCTGATAGACAGAGCCCACAGATTACCAAAAGGAAGAAATGTTCCAAATGATAAGCCGTGCGATACTATTGTGCGCTTCCACTACTTTACCTACAAGGAACAAATACTTAAAGCAGCTTTCAACACCACTTCCCTCCCAGGAGGAGTATGACATATTCAAGTGTTCCCAGATCTCTCCCAATATACCATAAAGAAGAGAGGATCATTTTGAGACATCACAGCTATTTTGAGGAGAAAAGGAGTGAAATACCATTGGGGTTACTCGACTAAGCTACTCATCCACAAAGACGGATCTCTTTTTACATTGGACATTCCATCCAAAGGAAAAGCTTAACTTGACTGATGGTTCCCCGACCTTTTAGAAACATCTAATCTTCCACTGCAAGGGCCCCCTGGGATTCATGATTCCCGAACACCTGCCCCACGGAGGGCGGGAGACTAAGTCCTACAGCTAGAGAATGGGACCCTCTTCCACAAAGGCCCCAGCTTCCAAATGCCATACGATAAAACCAAGATTTAGGCTCCAGTACAGATGAAGTTGGCTGAAGTTAATGTGTACAACTTGGGTCTACAAACCATATCTGCCTGAGAGACCTGTATCACCTACTTGTAATGTATATTCTATAATGATTGTTTTATTCTAGTTCAAATTATAGGCTTGTTATGTTGAAATTCGGAAGGACTACTGATTAACGGGGTTCTTCCACTTTCATAATCTGTCTCAAAAAGAACTATACTTTTATATTGGGAAGGAACTATTATAGTATAGTATCTCTTTTATATTAGTACCACCAGGTCTATTTGAGAATAAGAATAAGATAGACTGACCTTCACCTTACTGTTTCTCCCCATAGGTGCAGTCTATATTTACCAAAGGCATAACTCATATTTTCCAGCAAGGTACACCTCATAATGCTTTTTTTTATGGGCTTATCCCGCTAAAACCTTGGTCTGCTCACAAAATATTAGGAGTGCAGACCAATTAATCCGACCCAGATTACCTCACAATTTTGTTTGTCTAAAGCCGAACTTCATTGATAGAAATGAATATTACTACAGAGATAACTACCCATAGACAATTATGTGGGTGACCTGGATCACCGAACAACTAGAATGTTATTTGTTATGCTATAGGTTAACCATTTCATGTAAGTCCCACTAGGATAAGACCTTTTAGGCTAGGTTAAGCTATCAGTGTTGCTCATTGTTTATATTTCTTACGTTGCACACAATAATATTAGCCTATTATAATTACCGGCCCATAGACAGCCACCCCGCTGCCCTGGGACACTGAGTAATTAAAATATTATCCACTAGCCTGTAGATTAATTATTTGCTGTATGCTATGTTGTGCTAAATCCGGTTTGGTTATGTTATTATTATTGTATATTGATTGTATCTCCTTGTATCCATACACACTGAGGTTAATTTGAGTGAACACTCAAGTAAAGTGAATAGTGAGACATTAGTAATCTCTAACTCCTAATATGACAGATAGACAGAAAACACTCCCAACCAACCAAGCCAATGTATATGCCCTTTAGCAAACCCTAATGCAATCCCTATCCATAGAGAGGAGAGAGCAGATTTTAGTACCTTAATCACTGCTAGATAAAGAACAAACTATCCCGCCATAGATACCTGTGGCAGGGTGCTAGACGTCGTAAGGAACAAGTAGGTAGAGAGACAAGGTCTTTCTACAATTTTAAATTTCTCCTATATAATATATTTATTACCATTCCCAACCCATATATCTCATATTGCTATCTTGAGACACTAAACATCTACCCATGTTCATATATATATATATATATATATATATATATATATATATATATATATATATATGGTACATTATTAGCCCCCTGGGGGATATGCCCCCTATATAGTTTTTTATTTTATAGAACATACTTTTGCCCTTTTGTTATCAATCAATACCCCCCTAAGTTTGTGCTAGCTCTGCCCCCTCCCCTTCTTCTCTTATTATTTCCCCTTCCTATATCACAGAGTAGGTCTTGTAAGCAAAAGAAAATATAACTTATAGCAGTATTTCTTTTAGACCTGCCCCCTTCCCTTCCACACAACCCCCCTCCCTTCTTATACCATTGAGCTTACTCTGTAAGCAAAGGAAAATATATCCTGTAGAAACCTTTATTTTGTTTACATGTGTCAATAGCCAAATTCATTCATAAACTGTGTTTATTCTCTAGTAACTGTAACAAATTCTCTGCTATAAAGAGTTCTTGACATCATTGAAAATAAATAAGTGAAATACCTGTCTATACTAGCTTCTGTAATCTAACCTGTTCAGAACTATTATTGGTCCTTTTCCCCCTATATAGACCCTTCTACGTTAAAGACCACGGGATATTACTTAGTATGACACACCTTCGATGTTAAACTTGTCTAGACAGATAGGATAGTGATTTGTTGCATCATTATTTCTGCAATAATTACTCTTGCATAATTAAACACTTGATTTTTTTCAGAATGTGACAAAATGTTGATGATCGCAATATGTTTGTTTTC
Organism: Bombina bombina; assembly: GCF_027579735.1. NCBI lineage: Eukaryota > Metazoa > Chordata > Amphibia > Anura > Bombinatoridae > Bombina > Bombina bombina. The sequence goes on along the minus strand of NC_069506.1, from coordinate 243,988,523 downwards.
AATAGAACAACATCATGTAACCATACATAATCTGGCAATATTCTGTACTGTATTGATTTGTGACTATTTGTTAAAACTCAATAAAAACATTTAAAAAATAAATTATATATATATATATATATATATATATATATATATATATATATATATATATATATATATATATATATACATACATACATACATACATACATACACACATATGTATAGGAGCATAGGCACTTTTCAGTGCCGTTTTTTTCTAACACCCCATACCTGCCACTTGTTTGCTACATTTAAGGGTGCACACTAAATTTGCGCTCCACTAATCAAATCTAGGTCAATATGTATTAAAATTGTCCTAAAATTGTATCACAACTATAACTAAAACATGGTCTATTAGATTGGTTGAAAAAGGAAACATTTTTTGTTTTATTCTAATTTTATCAATATCTGTTTCATTGCTGCGTACGACTGCAGCAAATCTTTCAAGAAGTGTCCTACAATGTAAATACTTAATAAACATAATAAAAAACGAGAAAGATTTTAAAAAGTGACTATTTATCCATCACTACATTTACAAAGCAAACTCTTTACAATCTGTTTACACTATTTAAATGTCCTGTGTAATATCCCACACATGTGAAATGAAAGAATTAGTACATAATATAGTTTTTCCATCCATAATGAGACAGCTATCAATTTTATAACTTTTCCATTGACTTTAATGCCTATCTGCAATGGTCTTGTGATTTGATTTATCCCAAGATAGTTATTTTTAAACAATGTTTCATGCAGCGTTTTGAGTACCACAATAAACTAGTCTATTCTGGATATAAACATACTGCATTATATTTTCATGATTCTGAGTATCAGTTTCCAAATTTCTTTCTTCTAGCAAAAACATGATTTGCATATTGTCTGTTTATTCATTTTCTAAATATGTAAAACGTAAAAACAAACTTGGTTATATAATAATCAACTAGTGTTGATTGTTACAATGTTTATTTTAGTTTTTATATAATATAGACATATTTTAAGCATATCAATATGCTTCTATTTGTATGCATCATATAGACTATAAATATGCTTAAAGGGACAGTTTAAAAAGATAGATAGCCCCTTTATTACCCATTCCTAAGTTGCACATAACCTACACAGATATATTAATACACTTTTTACCTCTGTGAATACCTTGTATCTAAGCCTCTGCAGACTGCCCCCTTATTTCAGTACCTTTGACAGACTTGCATTTTAGCCAATCAGTGCTGACTCTTAAATAACTCCATGGGAGTGAGCACAATGGGGAAACTGTCCAAATGCACTGAGATAAGAGGCAGCCTTTAAGGGCTTAGAAATTAACATATAAGCCTAAATAGGTTTAGTTTGCAACAATGAATACCAAGAGAACAAAGCAAATTTGATGATAGAAGTAAAATGGAAAGTTGTTTAAAATTGCATGCCCTATCTGAATCATGAAAGTTTAATTTTGACTACAATGTCCCTTTAAAGGGACAATACATTCAAAGTGGAATCCCCATTAAATTCATACTTATTATAGTTAAAAAACAACAACTTTGCAACATACTTTAATTTTGTTGCTTTCATTTTAATTTAAGTCTAAAAATAGTTGGTGATCAGCGTACTCAAATGGGTCTTCAAGGTATGTCACTGGAGTTAAAATCAGACAATAAAACATTATAGTAACCACCTCATTATTTTATGTTCTGCAAACCTCTGAACTTGAATATCCAAAGCAGCCAATCAGAAACTTTACTAGGATATGTAAGGTAATACTGAGTTATATACAGTTGTAGACTAACAACTGTGGGGCTGATTTATGAAGCACAACCTGAGAACCTACTTTGAAACGTTTCAAATAATATCTTGTAATGTTTGTGTATATTTCTAGGAACCTTCAAACATTATTAAAGATAAATTAAGAGTCTCAATGGTAATCCGTATTTACCAAAGAACAATTTGCATGGTTATTTCTAACCACCGTCTCATTATTTCAGTATGAATTTTTATTTTTTTAATAATGTTTTAATATTCACTTGTGTAGATGTGGTTTTTTTTTAAATTAAATAAAACAGCAAAAAGATTTAATATCAGTAAATTAATTAAAGGGACAGTCTAGTCAAAATTAAACTTTCATGATTCAGATAGAGCACTGGTTTTCAAACCTGTCCTCAGACCTCCCTAACAGGCCACATTTTGAGGATATCTGAACTGGAGCAAAGGTGAAATGATCAGCTGATTAGTAACCATGGTTATTTTACCTGTTCTCACCCAAGGTAATCCTGAAAGTTGGGGAGGCCTGATGACAGGTTTGAAAACCAGTGAGATAGAGCATGCAGTTTTAAGCAACTTTCTAATTTACTCCTATTCTTGCTTTTTAAAATAAAGATAGCAAGAGAATGAAGAAAAAATAATAATAGAAGTAAATTAGAAAGTTGCTTAAAATTGCCTGCTCTGAGTCATGAAGCTTTAATTTTGATTAGACTATTCCTTTAACTCCTTTTGCCTTACGATACAGTAAAATGAAAATATGTAAAAATATTTATTCAGCAGACTCAAATACAAAACAAAATCTTCATGTTTATGGATGATTTTTAAAATTTCAAGTGATATGGGGCAAGATTTAAAGGGACACTAAACCCACATTTTTTCTTTCATGATTCATATACAGTAGAGAATGCAATTTTAAGCAACTTTCTAAATTACTCCTATTATCAATTTTTCTTTGTTCTCTTGCTATCTTTATTTAAAAAGCAGAAATGTGAGGTATAGGAGCCGGACCATTTTTGGTTGATAATCTGGGTTATGCTTGCTTATTGGTGCTGAACCTAAAATGGGCTGGCTGCTAAGATTTACATTCCTGCTTTTAAAATAAAGATAGCAAGAGAACGAAGAAAAATTGATAATAGGAGTAAATTAGAAAGTTGCTTAAAATGTCAGGCTCTATCTGAATAATGAAATAAACAATTTAGGTTCAGTGTCCCTTTATCTCCTTAAGGACCAACGACGTACATAGTACGTCCTACAAAAAAATGTCCTTAACGACCAAGGACGTACCTTGCACGTCGTTGGTGTTTGAAAGCAGTGGAAGAGATCCTGATCGCTTCTAGCAGCTTTCATGTTATTGCAGTGATGCCTCGATATTGAGGCATCCTGTAATAAAACATTTTAGCCATCCAATGCAGAGAGCCACTCTGTGGCCGTCTCTGCATCGGACATCAATGGTCATGATCGTTGGTGAGTGGGAACCGATGTGGGAGGCGGGTGGGCGGCCAGCAATGCAAGGACTTCATCGCAGGGGGGCGGGATCACGTGTGTGGGGGGGGCGCGCGCACGGGGGGAGTCATGGTGGTGCAAGCATGCATGGAGGGATGCGCGCGTGCATGGGGGTTGTAGCAGGTGAGAAGCTACACTATGGGACACGGTATATGTAGCTAAGGGTAAGGTGGGAGAGAGGAGGGAGGGGGGTTGGCTATTGAGGGGGGCAGCTACACTACAGGAAAAACAAACAAAAAAAAACATTATTTGTGGCAAACAGGGTACTGGCAGACATCTGCCAGTACCCAAGATTGCGCACTATAAGGTAGAGGGGGAGTGTTAGAGAGCTGTTTGGGGGGGGGGGGATCAGGGAGGTTTGGAGCTAAGGGGGGATCAGGGAGGTTGAGAGCTAAGGGGGATCCTACACAGCAGAATAGATATTTAAAAAAAAACAAAAACAAAAAAAAAACCTTTTATTTTAGTACTGGCAGACTTTCTGTCAGTACTTAAGATGGCGGGACAATTTTGGGGTGGGGGAGGGAAGAGAGCTGTTTGGGAGGGATCAGGGGTTGGGATGTTTCAGGTGGGAGTTTGATCTCTACACTAAAGCTAAAATTAACCCTACAAGCTCCCTACAAGCTACCTGATTAACCCCTTCACTGCTGGGCATAATAGAAGTGGGGTGCGCAGCGGCATTTAGTGACCTTCTAATTGCCAAAAAGCAACACCAAAGCCATATATGTCTGCTATTTCTGAACAAAGGGGATCCCAGAGAAGCATTTACAACCATCTGTGCCATAATTGCACAAGCTGTTTGTAAATAATTTTGTAAATAAAGTTTGTGAAAAAGTGAACGTTTTTTTTTTATTTAATTGCATTTGGCAGTGAAATGGTGGCATGAAATATACCAAAATAGGCCTAGATCAATACTTAGGGTTCTCTTCTAAAAATATATATATGTCAAGGGATATTCAGGGATTCCAGACAGATATCAGTGTTCCAATGTAACTATCACTAAATTTGAAAAAAAGTGGTTTGGAAATAGCAAAGTGCTACTTGTATTTATTGCCCTATAACTTGCAAAAAAAGCAAAGAACATGTAAACATTGGGTATTTCTAATCTCAGGACAAAATTTAGAAACTAATTAGCATGGGTGTTTTTTGGTGATTGTAGATGTATAGATGTGTAACAGATTTTGGGGGTCAAAGTTAGAAAAAGTGTGTTTTTTCCCAATTTTTCCTCATATTTTATATTTTCTTTTATAGTAAATTATAAGATATGATAAAAATGATGGTTCTTTACAAAGTCCATTTAATGTCGAGAAAACCTGTATATAATATGTGTGGGTACAGTAAATGAGTAAGAGGAAAATTACAGATAAACACAAACACCGCAAAAATGTAAAAATAGCCTTTTTTTATTATTATTATTATTATTATTATTATCGGTTATTTGTAGAGCGCCAACAGATTCCGCAGTGCTTGGTCCCAAACGGTCATAAAATGGAAAAGTGCTGTGATCCTTAAGGGGTTAATATGCTAATTTCATCTCATTTCACTTCTTTTCAGTTTTTGTGACTTAAGACCAGTGTCTGACCATTTTATACTAAAATAACAAGAGTATTGCAGTATGCAGGAATACCTTTTTTAACATTACATAGTAAAAGACATCCTTTTGAGATTCCTTTCTTCCTCAGGTCTGAAGCAATACTGATCAATATGAATTTTAAATTAGTGTTACTGCATACTGAAATACTCTTGTTATTTTTATATTTAACTACTTGGCTAATATGGCTTCTAAATTCTACATGACCTTTCTATAGTATAAAGAGGGATGCCAATTAAACATAGACATTTATTTAATTGTTTAGAAATTCATTTTTCTACATAAGGAAAACTTTTATAATATCTGATGCCTTTTTTATTGATCTTTAATTTTTGTTCAAACCTTTTTACAAACCTCCAGTAATTCCTTTAAAATGAGTAACAATGGGTAAAGAAAATACATTTGGCAAATAACTGTTACAGTGGAAAAAATAGCAGACAAGCAGATATTAGTAAGCTAAAAAAAATACTTGCTTAAATGACAAAACTTTAATATAACTACTAGAAAAAGTTTTATGATGGTCTCCTTTAAGTAGGAAGAAAGTGAAAAAAATGCAAAGCTTTGCAGAAAATCTTTATTTTTTTCGCTGCTCTGATAACTGCATTTTCCGTGCTGAGTTAATTTGCCATGATGATTAATAGTGAAAGCAAATAGCAGATATTTATACTATTTTGTCTCTGCTGATGCAAAATTCTCTAATACCAGTAGAGCTAATATGGGGTCAGTATACAAACTGCATACCAAAACTTTTAGTTACAGAATAAGATCTTGTTTTTGGGGTTCATCTGTGTGCATTTTTTCACCTATATTTATACCTGTGTTTATATAATCAACAAAATAGAAAATTGGTGTTTATTTTTATTATTTTTTTATATATATATTTTTACATAAAGGTATGCAGATGGTTTGGTTTAATATAAAATCCTTTGTTAAGACCATCAATAAATCCATAATACATTCCTTCCAGAATTTTTTTTTACCTTATCCCCTACTTCTATGCTAATGTTGTCAAAATCATGTCATAATTACACTTTACATACTTACCAATTATCTTTTCCCTAACCTTGTATGGCTGTTATCCTATTAAGTATGGTTTTAATTTTACTACAACCTAATTACTGTGGGAGCACTTTATTATATAGCTGATCTATTTATCATTTTCTAGCTTAGCGATTATTCAGTTATAAATATAGCATAGTCTCTATGCCCACTTCTCTTCTATGTTCCATGCCTCTTCTATGTTTTATGTTCCATGCCTTGTTCTGGTAACACACACACAATAATATATGCACAAACACACATATATATGTAAACACAAACATTTATAAACATACACACAATAGCACATACACAAGTGATAATCATCATTATCTCTGTGGGGAAAAATATTTTTGGTAAGATTAAGTTCCAAATCTGTAAGGCCTTGTGATTTCTGGCAAATTTAGGAGCCATGCTATAGTCTGCAGACTCTCTCCTCTCCTCCCTGATGCTACATGGCAGTTTCAACAGCTTAGACCTAGCTATAGCACCAAATAAACTTGTAAACAAATAGCAATAATAACACTGTTAACATTGATACAATGCAGCAAATTATCCATCTATATATATATATATATATATATATATATATATATATATATATATATATATAAAAAGAAGGACTGAATGACTGATCAACTCCCAGCTCAAACCGTTTAACCTAGGAACATAACATTTGGAAGGTACGTTGTTTTTATGACGTACTAGGGAAGGATTTTTGAAAATTACATCCGTAAGGGGGTGAAAAAGGGGGTGCATTTTTTTATGAAGCTACCTAGATCTCAAAAAACAATGATGTTACAGAAGTGAAAATTTGTATTTAGATTGTTTTTAAAAATAAAGAAACACGTTTTACCATTTACCCAAAATCCACTTAAGGAGGGGGTCACAAGTGTGGGGGGGGGGGCTGATTTTTGAGGATACCTATATCTCAAACACCGATCATGTTACAGACGTGAAAATAGGTATTTAGATTCTCCTTGAAAAATAAAGAAACACATGTTTTGCCATTTCCCCAAAATCCACTTAAGGGGGTCAAAAGTGGGGGGCCGATTTATGAGGATACCTTTATCTCAAAAACCAAAGATGTTACAGACGTAACAATTGGTATTTAGATTCTCCTTGAAAAATATAGAAACACATGTTTTACCATTACCCCAAGATCCACTTTAGGGGGGGTCAAAAGGGGGGGCCTGATTTATGAGAATAACTATATCACAAAAAACAAAGATGTTACAGACGTGAACATTGGTATTTAGATTCTCCTTTAAAAATAAAGAAACACTTTTTAACATTTCCCAAAAATACAGTTAAGGGGGGGGTGATTTATGAGGATAGTATTTAAAAAAACAAAGATATTACAGATGAAAATGGATATTTCGATTCTACTTTAAAAATATAGTAATATGTGTTTTACCATTTTCCAAATATCCACTTAAGGGGGTCAAAAAGGGGGGGGGGGCGGCTGATTTTTATGGATACCTACATCTCAAAAAACAAAGATGTTATAGACACGAAAATTGGTATTTAGATTACGAGAAACACATAGGGGCTTATTTATCAATGTGCGAGCGGACATGATACGATGTAGTGTATCATGTCCGCCGCACATCGATAAATGCCGACAGCGTACGCTGTCAGCATTTATAATTGCACCAGCAGTTCTTGTGAACTGCTGGTGCAATGCCGCCCCCTGCAGATTTGCGACCAATCGGCCACTAGCAGGGGGTGTCAATCAACCCAATCGTATTCGTATGGGTTGATTTATGTCCGCAGCCTCAGAGCAGGCAGACAAGTTATGGAGCAGCCTGAAGGCTCGCATGGAAACAGGGGCATCAAGCTCCATACGGAGCTTGATAAATTGGCCCCAGAGAATTACAAAAAACTCAAGACCTTCATGTCAGCGAGTGTGCAACCCGAATGGGTAAACACGTGAGGGCACACGTCTTTGCGAGTGGTCGCATTTTTCGCTATTTTTTTAAAAATCACAAAATCCACGCGAGCAAAGCCGCAGCCAACAGATAGTATTTATATAGTTTTCCCATACTTTGGGACACCTTTGGTGAATTTATGACACTCTTGATTTATTTGCATATGCCAGTGACACACCAAGATCTCCTTTAATGTATAAAAGTATATCCAAAATAATATAGATCAAATTACGAAATATACGAAGACAACATCACATTATGTATCTAAAATCTTTAACATTAAAAGAACATTAAATCACTTCTCTCAACTGTTCCTTATCCTTCCACAGCCGTTCAGTATCCTAGTCTTTAGTAACTGCCTGAGCCACACTCATGAACCTAAAAGAAACACCCTCATCCCATTCAGACATTGTCTAAAGGCCCTGCCCACAAGCTTTTTAACCTCCCGCATCCTGGATAGCCTCGGGTAAATGCTGAAAGTTATACATTAAACACTTATTGCTCTTCTGTAAAATTAGTTTGTCTCTAAAGAAGCTAAAAAAAGCAAATTCTGTCATTTAGAAATGCTGCAAATGAAAAAGCTTATTTAGGCAAATTGAAGCATTTTGAAAACCTAGGTTACAGATTTTACTTTATGACAAAACAATTTTTACACACAAAAAAAAAAGAGTTGATCAATGTGCCTTTAAGATCAGTATGAAAGGATTTCAGAATTTCAAACACCCCTGAAACAATAATCTAAAATAGGAATGCCAAAACTACAGCTTGCAGGTGACATATGGGGGCCTATTTATGAAAGGCCTGTCGGACATAATCCGACATTGCGGATCATGTCAGACAGACCTTGCTGAATGCGGAGAGCAATACGCTCTCCGCATTCAACTTTGCACCAGCAGGCCTTGTGAACTGCTAGTGCAATGCCACCCCCTGCAGATTGGCCGTTAGCAGGGGGTGTCAATCAACCCTATCGTATTCGATTGGGTTGAATTGTGGCGATGTCTGTCTGCCTTCTCAGAGCAGGAGACAGGTTACGGAGCAGCGGTCTTTAGACTGCTGCTCAATGACTTGTGTTTCTGGCGAGTCTGAAGGCTCGCCAGAAACACGGGCCCATACGGAGCCCATACGGAGCCATGGTCTACAATTGTATTGTTTTTGCAAAAATAGTTTTTTGTGTGACCACTTAGCAGAAAACAGACATCAGCAAGTTATTATTGAAAAAAAACAGCAATTCCACAATTCCCATTAGTTGTAAATTTGAGTAGTATACATTAAATTAATTAAGAGTAACTAATTTCTAAAAATGAGATTACAATTTATTTTTATTTTGGGAAATTCTATTGCATAAGTGGGAGTATAATGTAATGTGAGGAGCCACTTATTTTGCCCTTAGTGATCAGATCTTGATACATATAAGTTTAGGCACCACTGGGGGTAGATTTATTATAGTGCGAGTGGACATGATACGATGTAGCGTATCATGTCCGCTGCACATCGGTAAATGCTGATAGCATACACTGTCTGTATTTATCATTGCACCAGCAGTTCTTGCGAACTGCTGGTGCAATGCCGCCCCCTGCAGATTTGTGGCCAATTGGCCACTAGCAGGGGGTGTCAATCAACCCAATCATATTTGATCGGGTTGATTTCTGTCCGCGACCTCAGAGCAAGAGGACAAGTTATGGAGCCCGTTGCTTCATAACTTCTGTTTCCGGCGAGTCTTAAGGCTCGTGCGCAAACAGGGGCATCAAGCTCCATACGGAGCTTGATAAATCGGCCCCCTGGTCTTCAGTTATTATTTAAATACTAATCATTTCTTTCACTCTTTGAAGAAAATATGACTATTTAACTAGAGCCTTTTACTCAGTAAATATGCTATATTACCTACACTGTCACTGCCAGAAAACTAACATCTCTGCTAACATCTAATTTTGTGCCTATTGATCAATAACTCAGCAGTATGGATTGAAATTACACAAAAAAGCTTTATAGTGTTACGTATGTGTTTCTCATCTATAGCTAGAACCCTGCTTAGATCGATTAATAGTTCTCACGTTAAAATTTGCCTTCCTAAAATTCTTGGAAGGACCTCACAGTGCTGATGAGGCTTCTTAGACCATCTTGCTAGAGTGGAGTGCTTTAGATCATGGGGCCCCCTGAAACTAACAGGGCTCTGGACTAAAACCTGTATTTTCTCCATTTAGTTGATTTTCACTCTGTTGATTCAGCTTTACTAAATACAAAAGTTCCTTCCAGTACGTTTAGTACAAGGTGTTCCTCAACTAAACCCAATCTATTAAAGAGCAGGAAATGATGTTATAGGTAAAGGTCTACCTTTAATTAGTTGAGAGTCAGGTATGTAAATAAGGTTAGCATTTTCTAGAGTTAAAGAACACAGAATGTGTGTTAAGGTAGAAAAAAATAAGACATATGCCAAGCAGGATCTAATAATATTTCTTAGAAAAATAATTATGGTCTCCAGTCAAGGCTTCAATACATTTAATGGAATGTGGAAGTCAAAATTATATTTCCATGACAAAGTGTACAGCTTAAAAAAATATATTTCTGGTTTACTTCTGTATCAAATATACTTTTTACTCTGTTGGTACTCTAGTTGAAACTAGGACATATTGAGGTAGGCTCAAGAATGTTCATGTCTCTTGGGCTCTATATGTATAACATTGTATTAAACATTGGTGTCATATAGTGCTAAAAACCCCTGCATATTTATGAGCCTACCTATGTATTCTTTCATAGAAAGTTGTTTTCAGTAGAGGATACAAAGGGAAAGAAGTAAATTTGTTTGTGTTTTTAAGTTTAATTATGAAATTTAATGTTTACATTCATGACATTTTTAGGGGACAGTCTTTATTTTTTTCTGGTTAGAACATAAGCAGAAAAAATAATAAATACAGCAAGTCTCCTGATGATTAATTGACACTTCTTTCCACTGTATATATACGCTGTAGAATGACAAAATATTTTCAACAGTTTGGTTAGGAAACAAATTTGTTTATGTACAAGGATGCAAATTATCAAAGCTTCCTTATGTACGTAACATAATTGGGAAACTCTTGGCAAATAAAAAAGAACATTCTGATCTTTGGAAAACCAGGCAGTAATTTCTCTCCATTATATGTCTCGTCTCCCAACAAGGGTAAGTGTCAGAGTTTTCACCATGTCTCTTGAGTACTCTCAAAACCTTCAAGCCCAGACTGGAACTGAAACCTAATTACATCTCTATTATAACTAACTACTCCCTCACTTGTCTCCAATGTTGTTGCTGCGTGTACTCTATTTTTTTTAATGAATGCCAGCTTAGATACAAGGTTGCTTATAAAACAGTTATTGCTTTATTTAAGGTCACAAAGGACTTCAAAAAACTAATTTGCTTAGCAAGACTTCCCAGGCAGCACAGAAATCTTTATCAGAGCAGTGGGTCAACACATGTTCCATCTACTGTATCGTTCAAAATAATATTTTCTTAAGAAAACCCTTTCAAGAACACCCTGCCATTTCTGTTGGCGTGATATACAGTAATCCTGTCTGGGAACTTTCCAAACCATACTGTTCAGATGCTCTAGGTAATGTATATTATTTTTAATTATATATTACTTAGTGAAAATAGTGTTAATGCTGCCTTAGTTTCTACTATGAGATCAAATAACATATTAGTGTTGTGCTCCCCTAGGCCTTGACAATTCTATTTCACCATTTTATATCATGTTTACCTCATATATATTTGTCACAGCTATGCAGTGGTAAACCCATTTATGTCAGTGACAAAAAAAGTTATGATTAACTGCATCTAGTCAAGTAGATTATCATCATCATACTGTACCAAACATACACAGAGACCAGGACCCCTAAAAACAGTATAACTGCATAATTAACAAATGCATAATAAAGACACAATGCAAACACGTTTAGTTTTAATTTCAAATAAGTAGTAGAATTTTTTTCTAACAAATTTCAGTTAGTTTCATTTTCCTTCCTAATGCATCATGTGACAGCCATTAGCCAATCAAAAAGTGCATATATGTATAGCCTATGAATTTTGCACATGCTCAGTAGAAGCTGTGGCCTTAGACAGTGTGCACATAAAAAGATTGGGCACATTTAGATAATGGAAGTGAAGTTGTTTAACATTGTTTGCTCTATTTGTATCATAAACGTTTAATTTTTACTTGACTGTCCCTTTAATTCCTACTTGACAAGAATAGAGAACTGTTTTTAACCCCTTCTTATCAGTCACAAAGACAGCAATGATTAACCCTTTCTTGATTAACCCAGAGTGTTGTTAACCCTTTTCTGCAGTATAACATACTGAGAGTATTTATCTTTCTTTTTCCCATCAGTCTATTTTTGCAGTCTCCTTTTCTCCCATATCACACTTTTTCAAATTCTAACCTATTTTGTGATTTCCCCATTTTCTTTTTCATTACCCTGGTCAAGGCATGCAAATCCAGAATCCCTCACCCTACCCTGCTTTGATGAGGCCTGTTCTCTTCTATCCAATTTGTATGTCATCTTGTGATATATATGATGGTACATTGGTCACTCAGACTTGCAGGTAAAATGTGATGGAGGAGCTAAGGGACACAGAAGTGATAAGTAGAACAGTATGCTTCCTCTGGTCAGCCCAGTCTTCTTGTAGATGTTATTCCCCAAAATATCACCCCACTGTAGGGTTCCCAGCTGTCTTCCACAAAAATACTGGACGACCTGTTGATGCTTGGCATAGGTTGAGTAGGTGGGGTTACAAATGACCCATCCTTTCCTGCCTTAAAGGGACATAAAACCCCAAAACTTTCTTTCATGATTCAGATAGACAATACAATTTTAAACAACTTTCTTTACTTCTATTATCTAATCTGTTTCATTCTCTTGGTATCATTTGTTGAAGGAGCAGCAATGTACTAATGGTTTATAACTGAACACATGGTTGAGTTAATCACAATCGATATATATATATATATATATATATATATGCAGCCACCAATCAACAGCTAGAACTTAGGTTCTCTGCTGCACCTTAACTTGCCTAGATAAGCCTTTAAGCAAATGATAACAAGAGAAGAAAGCAAATTGAATAATTGAAGTAAATTAGAAAGTTGTTTAAAATTGTATTCTCTATCTGAATCATGAAAGAAAAATTGTGGGTTTCATGTCCCTTTAAGCCTTACCCTTCACTCCACTGATTTTATCCCTTTTGCTGCCAGTAACACAGATAAACAATTTTATTTATTTGACTGTGACAGTGATTTAGTTTTCTTTAATTTACTGTGCTTGGCTGCCAGTAACAAAGAATAGCACATAAGCAGTATTGCTTGTTTTTGGGCAATGTTTGCCTTAAAAATGTAGCTTCCACTCAAGGGACTTAAAAAAAAAAAAACTTGACAATTAAGTACCAGCATTTTTGTATAGATTTTACTGGACAGCCTGCTTAAATACTGCACTGTCCAGTTGAATAACGAGTACTTGGCAACCCTACTCTACTAAATCTCCTCTACTCTCCACTGTATTGGGGAAGGAATTATGCAATAATAAAAAAAAAAAAAGAAAAAGGGACATTTTAATGCACGTCTCTAGCTGAAGAAACCCTGTGGCATGTGCCTTATAAGCCTAAAAAATATATAGAGGCCTATTTATCAAATGTCTGTCAGACCTGATCCGACAGTGTGGATCAGGTCCGACAGACATCGCTGAATGCGGAGAGCAATACGCTCTCTGTATTCAGCATTGCACCAGCAGCTCTTGTAAGCTGCTGGTGCAACGCTGCCCCCTGCAGACTTGCGGCCAATCAGCCGCCAGCAGGGGGGTGTCAATCAACCCTATTGTACTCGATCGGGTTGAATTCTGGCAATGTCTGTCCGCCTGCTCAGAGCAGGCAGACAGGGTTATGGAGCAGCGGTCTTTAGACCGCTGCTTCATAACTGGTGTTTCTGGCGAGCCTGCAGGCTCTCCAGAAACACGGGCCCTCAAGCTCCGTCCGGAGCGTGATAAATGCGCCCCATAGGCTCACAGCCTATAAATACTATCACTACCATACTCTGCAAAAAGACACACAGGAAACAAAAATGCAGTGACTGTACATAGCTTTCCCTTTCTGTATGTCTCAAGATCCTGAGAATTCGCTGAGGAGTTCTCATATAACTTGATGCAAAGTTCACTAGACTGGAATCATTACAAAATCCATCTCCTAAACTGAAATAGGCTACACTCCTGCCTCGCCAAATGCATTATACCTCACAGGACTCCCACTCATTCTCTTTCTTACATATTTAGGGATTTTAAATTATCTGAAGAAAAGCAGCATTACTTCTACATGTACTCGATTTATGCTGTAGCACAGCAAGCTGTGCTGAATTAAGCAGACACTGAATTTTCCACTTAAAATTCTTAAAAATAATGTGTTTGTGTAATCAACCCCACCCTTAGGTATATTTTCATCTTGCAATATCTAGAAGTTATATACAATGTTAACTGAAAGTTTGTGCAGGTTTTTTAAGCCGCTTCTTTCTATGCAATGTGTTTGATCTTTGAATACATGATGCAATTGAAGTCATAATGTAGTTAATTCTAGTCAGGCTTGCCTTTCCATGTATACAGGCCGGGCCTGGTCTCCATGGCAACTGTCCCTATCACGTGTACCCAAGTACCACTTGTGTTTGATAAAGAAGTGTTTGTGTGGGAAGGACAACTGCAAGGCCAAGTTTAACCCCTTGTCTGCTAGATACTAAAATACATAACTAGAACTGAGGTATGCAGGGGGCATTAAAAATGTTACAGATGGAAAAGCAAGGAAAGTAGAAAGACGGAGAGAAACTTACAAGAATAAAAATCTAAAAATATTAGAAACTGTGATGAAAATAAAGGAAATATAAATAAAATATTGAAATGTGTCATTACATTGATAGGAAGAAGATAAATATTAATTACAAGCGTATTTCAGAGTCATATGATGTGTAGGCGAAATGTTTTTAAGAAGTATACAAGGAGTTAGGCAAATCTGTCAAATGTCCTTTTTGCATTAAGATACCCATTGAGTATTTGACTGACCTCAATAACATTTTATAGAGAACTCCAAAAGCCTGACATATTTTTTTTAAAGGTACAAAAGTATTTGTTTAATTTGAATGCCCTCTTTTATACAGGATAAAAAAATAGAACAATTACCTTTAAATAGTGTATGTGAAGTAATTTATTTTGCTAATTACTATGACTGGCTTTTTTAACAAAGATGGCACACAATTTATTTAATAGTGCGCACATAAAATGGCACAGCAGATTACATCTACGATCACATGTGAGAGCACTATTTAATCTAAATATAAGTGATTAAGCATTTTAAAATTAAATTCAGTTTGGAATTAAAAGGAAATTAAAAAAAACTGCTGGGTACAACTACATTAGAATGGTTACTACTCACCATGGTAATTATTTTCCCTCCTGTACCTGCAGCTCTTTTGAAAAACGTTTTCTTATTTTAACTAATTACAGAATTTAGCTTGTAAAGCTCTGCATTTTATACCAGGGGCTGCCATCTTGTAGCTCACGTATTGCTGCATCAGGTGACACAAGCAGCGCACTTTCACATATCTGTGATGACACTGGATTTTTGACAGCTATGCCGTTCACTTCAGTTTCATTCACATAACAGGGAGCAGAAGTGTTATATTTTTCCTGGTTTTTTTGCAGAGTATAAAAGTTACATAACAACTATAAGCTCCAAGATTGCTGCGCCCAGTGTGAAGATGCAGAGCTTCACTAACTAATACTCGTAGGGGGTTAAAATAAGAGAATGATTGTGAAGAGGACCACAGGTACAGGAGTAAGGTTACGACACAGCTGGTATTTTACTGACATGACTGGTATTTTTAGGGTTCAGGTCAAAATTGAAAAGATTAAATAAAGAAATAAAGATGATATCATAGGAAAAACTTTTTTGTTATCATCTAATTATAAACCACTGATCTTTTAAAATCAGTCCCAGCAGCCCTATAGAGAAGGAAAGATAGATCGATAGATAGATGATAGATAGATAGATAGATAGATAGACAATACTTAACACTTTGGATGATATGAAGCTAATTTGAAATGGGGCACTTTATCTGAAATTGCTCCTGGGAAACTTTGACTCTAGGTCTTAGTCTCCCAGTGCCAGGTTTTAAAAATCAAAATGCAGGGTGATATGGACTTGACAGCTGAGATGAGCAAGCAGGGAGCTTCATTTTAGTTTAATACTTTAAAAAAGACCTTGTCTTCTATAGCCAATCCCATTTTTAAATACTGTGTCTAATATTTATTGTGGCTTGGGAATTGACCATGTTGGGGTAGCTTTGCTCAGGCCCATATAGGTGCCTCAGTTTTTGATAGTTACTAAACTTTGTAATCAGTCACTGTTGAGTGTGCATGATTTGGTAAATTCTGCACACAATTTATTAACTTATGAGGATAAGTAGTGATAGGCATCTCTCATGAACCGCAGTAGAATTTGAGAGAGGATTTAAAGCTTTGAAAGTTGGAGGAACATCTTCCTGAATGAGTAAAATGGTACCACAGGATAGGTATGGTCCAAGAGAAGTCCTGAAGACATTATTGGGAGGTGGTTATGAGAGGGACAAAGAGGTGCAGGTCAGAAGCTGAGTAGAGAAGTGTATGTAGAGATGTGATTTGAGATATAATAAAACGCATTGTTGTGGAGGTCTTTGTAGGAAAGGGTTCCAGTATCTCAATAAATTATGAGAATCTTGATGGTGTACACTACTTCGTAATAACTAAGGACATATTAAAGGGTAAGCTTCAAGGGTAAGCTGTGCTCATCTGGGTAATTCACATTAATAAAGATCTTAACAAGGTTAATTTTATTAACATAATAGTTATTTGTTTACTTTGGTTATATTTGTTGATAGCTGTAGTGTTATATTTTTATAGTTTGTGGTCAAACATTACTATGAAGATGTTTAGGGGCATATTTATCAAGCTCCGTATGGAGCTTGATGCCCAGTGTTTCTGACGAGCCTTCAGGCTCGCCGGAAACACAAGTTATAAAGCAGCGTTCTAAAAACCATTGTTCCATAACCTGTCCGCCTGCTCTGAGGCGGCGGACAGAAATTAACAGAAATCAACCTGATCGAGTACGGTCGAGTTGATTGACACCCCCTGCTAGTTGCCAATTGGTCGCGAATAAGGTAATTAGTATACCAAAAAAGAAAATGGCTCTCAATTTGTATGACTATTAATATAAAATAAAAGGCTTAAAGTGAAATGCAAATTAAAATCAATCAAATTTTCATGATTTAAAAAAAAAAAAAAAATCCAATATAGATGTGTTATCAAATGTTACTTTTTCATGTTGAATCTAAACTCCTTTCCATGAGAGCATATTGAAGTAGGATTGCCCTTTATGTATAACATTGTAACAAAGAAAGCTGTCATATGGTGCGCAAGACACAGGCACACATTTGAGCCTATATTAGTATGCTCTCTTTAAAAGGAGTTAAGTTTAAACTAAGGATATTAAAAGATAAAGGTACTTTGTTTAAGTGAAGTTTTTTTTAATATCTGAAAAATGAATGATTATTTTTGACTTACATGTTCCTTTAAAAAAAACGTGATTATTATTTTTTATTTTTTTTTAAACAACGTGCACTAGTGGTAAAAAAAATAAAAATACTGCATTAGAACTCCAGCTTGTGGATATTACTCTTTACAGAAATGAGCCAAGAGAAAATGCAATGGAAAGGAGCCAGATGGGCAAAGGATGGTTACTCAATATATTGTAGAAAAGAGGAAAGGAGCAACATAACAGCTGTATCCAGAGAGTTATTCCAGTCTGAGCATAAAGCCAGGTCTGTCGTATTCTCCTGGTTACACACTGGTTGGAAGAACATTAACCAATAAATATTTGATCTACATATGTTATATTAACTTATATATTATTAAATTATGTAATTTAGGCTAGAAAACTACAGAGTGTAGAGAAATAAATTATTAAACAAGCAAATGTTGAAATAAAGAAAAATATTTGCACATTATTGTTTATCTCCGTAAAGCTGAATATTTTCATCGCAACACTTGGATCCTCCCCGTTAATGCACAGAATGTAGCTTTTATGTTCTCTTTTGTGCTTAATGTTTGAAATATTTGCACAACATTGATTCATAGAGGTATTATTGTATATTTATAAAAACAATTTGCCACCCAATAAAATTAAATGTGATTATGAAATTCCCCGCTGCATTTTAGTGCCCGAACTTCCGCAAATAAAATGCCATACCAACCTTATTCGTAATTGTTTGGTATCTAGGTAACAGAGTGTGTAATGACATAATACAAACTCCTAAGATATTGTGGAAACTAGCAACCTTTGCCACTTAAAATTTGCCGAATTTAAAAAAGTTTTTTCTAATCCCTTATCACTGCCGTGACAATCTCGTCAGCTTTGATATAACGTCATGATGAGATACGTCACAAAGGTGCTAGAGTTCTTGAATTCCGCACAGCCGAAATGAAGGTCATAAACCCTAACCCATTGTAAGGTGATGGATTTGATCAGGATGATTGACACCCCCTGCTAGAGGCCGATTGGCCGCGAATGTGCAGGGGGCAGAATTGCACAAGCATTTCACTAGAAATGCTTGTGCAATGTTAAATGCCGACAGCGAATGCTACAGCGGATCATGTCCATCCAACATTTGTTAAATCTACCCCTATGTCTCTAGGATACCCTGGAATATTCACATTTTGCCTTTGCTATATTCAAATTGACCTATAGCATGCTGACATTCATAAAAAAAATCCGGTATCTTTGATTTGATGCTAACAGGAAATGCTTGTTTATGCACAACTCATCTCTACAGACGAACTGCTTTTTGGTTGATAATTACAATCAACATTGCTCCATTAGTGAACATTTACAAGCGTAAAAATAAAAATGATGTCCTTTATTACACAAATACCTGTTTAAAAATAAATACATATTCAAATGCCCTTTTTAGCTGCTTCAAAGAAAAAATATAACTTTAATGTCTGTTAACACTAGAATCAAAAATTTGATTCACAGTGACTGAGCTGTTAAATGTAGATTAATGGAAAGAAGCACTAAATTATTCTACTTCACTTCAGAAAACAGTATTCCAAATTCAAAATTGTGATAGAAAAAAAATAAATAAAAAATAAAAATAAATAAAAATTACATAACACATCATTGGAGTAAAACAAATCTATTAAAAATGCAAGGCTGGATAAGTATTCTAGTGACATAATGTGTAACATGATATAAACCAAACAGAACATTTCCCCTTCTAACTTTGTTATGAAAACACCACTGCTGAATACAAATTTGGATATAATGTGTTCCAGTTTGCATCAAACAATAGTTACATAATATTTTACAAAATTAAAGTGACAAAGTATTTTTTTGTTTATGCATAAGAAATGAATTAGTGTATTGCAAATATCTGCATAAAAAATATATGTTTAAGAAGAGTTTTAAACAGTAATTTTGTTAAAAAAAAAAAGCATTTTGTTTGCAGTCCTGGGACACACCCCTTGAAAAAAATATAAAAATTGTCAACTTCCTTTGCTGTAGCCAATTAGAGAGAGATATGAACCAGCCCTTGAACATTTCAACCAATCACTGTGCAGCTTGACAAGGGTCTGAATTCCATATAATTTACTCTATTCTTATTTGAAGGGAAGTGTCATAAATGTCAGGAAAAAATAAGTCAAATTCAATAATGAAAGTGCTTTGCAAAGTTTATTTTTTTATTTTTTAGTTATGCATAATTAAACATTTATGGTGAGAAACTTTGAGTTAAATATTCCATTAATCATAATAATTTTCAGGTATTTAAAAAATACAAATAAATGTATTATCTGATCAAAGGATTGCAGACCTTGTATTTTCCTTTGTTTATATGTTAACTGCATGAATCAATGTGGAGGAGATTTTATTTAAAAAAAAAATAATAATACAAGGATATTAGGATATTAATGACACGGTAAGAGCTAATTATGTGTATTTTACAGAAGAAGAGCTAAGAGTAATTTGATGTATATTATATGAACAGTTCTGGGGTCATTTGTTGTATATTATAGGGTAATTAGATATATATGTTACTGTGTTATGAGAGGTATATAGCCAGAACAGTGCAGGTAACTGTATATTACAGAAGCAGTGCAGGTTAATTAGTTATAGACTGCATTAGCAATGTTAGGTAGTTACCTACTAATTACAGGAGCAGTGCAGGTAACTTGCTGTATGTGTCCAGAACGGAGGGGCAAGAGTGGGCAAACCCCCACCCCATAATTGTGTGCTTTATATCTAAGTATAAGCACCCACTTCAGTCACTCTGTGGATGCCAATGACCATCCATTTTTAAGATAATGTTTGACACATGTTGCCTCTGATAATATAATGTTTAGGGCATTTTTTAGATGTAAGCTATAGATGCATTACTGGGGGCAATTATATAACTATAGAAACATTACTCCATGTAATTAGATGTAAACTATGGAAGCATTACTTTTATTACTGGGGTAATAATATGTAAAATATGGAAGCATTACAGGGGTAATAAGATGTAAAGTAAAGAAGCATTACTGGGGGTAATAAGAAGTAATTAACTGAATCATTACTGGGGTAATTAGGTGTAAATATAGAAGCATTACAAGGGCTAATTAGATGCTTATTCTAGAAGCAATGTGAAATATTAGATATATATGATAGGTACTGTGTTGGTTGTAATTATATATAAATCATAGGAAGAGCAGGGGTATTTACTGTACATCCTGGGCACTGCGAGCGGCTATTAGGTAATGATAGGTACAGTAAATAAATATGATAGGGTCAGGGTTTATCACTGCTATATTTTAGGAGCAATGTGGAACTATTGGATCCGGATATGATAGGTTCTGTGCTGGGGTAATTAGATAAACATTATAGGATTATGGCAAATTAGATGTATACCAAAGGGTTATTATGGGGTTATAATATTTATATGACAGGAGCAGTGCAGAGTAATTAACTGTATATTCTAGGTGTAGTGTCAATGATAATTATAGGAATATCGCAGAAATAGTGTAATGAGAAGTATATGATAGGTGCAGTGCTGGGTAATTATATGTGTATTATAGGAGGAGTGCTGGGGGTATGATTATGTGTAACTGTCACATTATAACACAATAATAATATAGTAATTGCAGGTTTTTGGCTGGCCCTGATGTTCCTGTATTAAACATTTGGAGAGTTAGCAGAATGCAGCAGCTCCCTCCTCCCTGGAGGGAAACCGCTCTCTGCTTCTCATTCGTATTCCTCTCACATCCCTGCAGCTCTGCGCTGTGCTGGTAGCTCTCTTCGTCACTGCTCCCGGCCCGTCTCCTGTCTGAGACACACAGCCTTTCATACTGCCAAATACTAATCTCTGCCTGTCTGCTTGATGTCTCCTCTGATACCCCCAGGACCCTTCCATAGCCATCAAACCCTATCTCACCTTTATACCCCAATCCCCAAAACCTATCACTTTACGCACAATTCCCTTGTCTATCGTCTCATCAACCTGTCCTCTTGGTGGTGTCACCTCAGCAGATTCTTCAGTTTAATATTTCCTTCCAAAATCTTTCTTTTCCCTGTATCTGTCTCCCAATATAAATCCATTTAAAGTGACATGGAATTGCAGAATGGCTTTATGATGTATTTAAAAAGCATGATTTAAAAATGACAAAGACATTTGTTTTCAGTTAAAAAAAATAATAATTTATTTCTCAATAAAAGGAAGGTTAAAAAAAATATACTGCTACCCAAGATTAGGGTGTGGCAAGTGTCCAATCACAGTCTAAAATATGAAAATACATAAACTCCACTTGATGAAGCCTGACTGCATATTGACAAAAGATCTTTGCAAAGTAGGGTAACACTTTCAGAGGTGCCTATTTCATCTATTGCGTACTCATTGGAGGACAAGCTTAAAGGAGAGCATCAAAATAAGCACACTATTAATTGATCCACGTTAGATCCAAATATATTCATGTAGCCTGTCTACTACTGCCAAATGGTTGGTTTTATGTTTGAAATGTCTAAACAATATAAACAGTCATTTTACTATTTTAGGGGTGTAAACCTTTTTATAATAATAAACTTGCAGTGCCCTTAAAGGACCAGTCAACACAGTAGATTTGCATAATCAACAAATGCAAGACAATGCAATAGCACTTAGTCTGAATTTCAAATGAGTAGTAGATTTTTTTTCTGACAATTTTAAAAGTTATGTCTTTTTCCACTCCCCCTGTACCATGTGACAGCCATCAGCCAATCACAAATGCATACACGTACCATGTGACAGCCATCAGCCATTCACAAATGCATACACACTTATTCTTGCACATGCTCAGTAGGAGCTGGTGACTCAAAGAGATTAAATATAAAAAGACTGTGCACATTTTGTTAATGGAAGTAAATTGGAAAGTTGTTAAAATGGCATGCTCTATCTGAATAATGATAGTTTAATTTTGATTGAGTGTCCCTTTAAAGGAACATGAAACCCAAATACTATATTTGATGATTCAGATAGAGCAAGTGATTTTAAACAACTTTCCAATGTATTTCTATTATATAATTTGCTTTGTTCTCTTGATATCATTTGTTGAAAAGATAGCTAGGTAGACTTAGGAGCTGCTGATTGGTGACTGTACATATATGCCTCATGTTATTGGCTCACCCAATGTGTTCAGCTAACTACCAGTAGTGCATTGCTACTCCTTCGACAAAGGATACCAAGAGAATAAAGCAAACTAGATAATAGAAGTAGATTGGAAATTTGTTTAAAATTGCATTTTCTATCTGAATCATTAAATAATTATTTTTTGGGGTATTTCATGTCCCTTTAACATGTTTATTAAGATGTCTAGTCTGACAAACTTACAGTGATCAATGCTTAGTCGATTAAAATGGGCTCTTGTTGAGAATGTTGCTCCAATGGCAATGCCGTAGCCGTCAAAATATTGCAACAGAATTGTTTCCTGCAGTAATGTTGCCAGTGCAGAAATGTCCCAGATAACATTGCACAAAGGGAGTAAACTTGAACCATTAATCTTTTAGATGCAATGCATTACATACATTTTTGATATAGGAATTATTAACCCTTACCCCATCAATGACCCAAACTTTAACGTCAACCCAATCCTTAACCCTAATAGTAAAACAACACTGACTTCAGTTGTTAATCCTAACAATAACTCCATTGCTGAACCTTAACACTAGCACCATTTTTTAACCCTAACTGCTTACTGTAAAATTAAATATTACATGTCTTAAAAGGTACATAAATGTCTCTTTATTATTCATTTATACATATATTGTATAAGTTTATTTTTTTCCTTTTAAAATGTACTCTCTAAATCCCCTGCACCCCCAACACAGAGCATGGCTAGTTATAGAATCAAGACCTGCAATGTATCTATAGTCTTATTACATTTCATATATTATTCAGGCATGTTAGAATGTGAGGAGCACAACTTTAAATATGTTTCAGACCCCTGCCACAAATCCCAACAGCTACCTTTAATATTCTGCAATCACCCATCTACAGTGCAAGTATTTTGTAGTTTAAGTGAGTCATTGGTTGGAACTAGTGGTTGCTGGATATGCCAATAAGCACCCTAGTACGGCCAAATAAACAGGGTTGTACCTTACTGTCAGTGGGTGCGGGGGTGGTTTTAACCAAATGAATGTGCCACCCCTGATTCTCCAAGCTGGCAAAAACTATACTCTTGTTAGTTAAACCCCTTTTTACATTTCCTTTATTCACCTTAGGACACTGGTTTTCAAACATGTCCTCAAGCCTCCCCAACAGGCCAGATTTTCAGGATTACCTTGGATGAGAGTAGGTAAAATAACCATGTTTACTAATCAGCTAATTATTTCATCTGTGCTCCAGTTCAGATATCCTCAAATTTTGGCCTGAGGACAGGTTTGAAAACCAGTACCTTAGGACAAGGAAAGTGGTAGACAGGAAAATGGGATATATAAATAAGGAAATCAGGAATCAAAAGTAGAAAATCATTTCCATCCCAGCCAGTATCACGCTTCTCCTTCATGAGCTTTATAGAAAACTTTTTTAGTGTTCCCCAATGTTAGTAGAAGACACATCCTTAAACTTACAGTAGAAATACTGAATATAATTTAGAATACTTAGGATACTGAATAGTATACTGTAGAAATAAATACCTCTTGTTTTTTCTAAGAATAAAGGTGAATATTCAGCTTACATAGCCATTTAGAGTCTTATTTTCAAATCTATGTTTTACAAAGCAGTATGCACAGATGTAAAAATGGGCGACGCAGCATGGCACGCACGCCATATACAGACATCAGAGAGCAGTGTGTAAAGGGAGCAGGGGCAGCTTACACCTATCTTAGGGCTCTTTTGCGAGTTCTCATTTTCTGCCTGGCTGCCTCTCACTACCCGCGAGATATAATATACATTCAGAACAGTGAACACCAGCAGAGCTGATAACCTATACGTGTGCGCCACAAGTCATTCCCCCATCCGTGTGTTACTGAACAACACTCAGATTCCCTACCCATAATTTAAGCACACAAATTATTCTAATGCTCTCCAAACACTTCCAGCACAATCCAAGTCAGGCTATGCATTCTACATGACTAAGATCCATATGGTACTTTCAACCACAAAAATCTGACAAATAAGTATCAATTTATATAATACAGAAGTCATGTACAAGACAATGTTTTTCAAAGGAACATTAGTTGTTATATTTTAAAAAAGCATTGCAGGATTTTATTACTTCATGAATTGTTCTGAAACTTATATTTCTGCAGTCCATTCATTGCTTGTTATACTTTGTGCTGTCAGCCCCATTCCAAAGCTTTTATTTTTCTTATAATATATGTAAATAGTTGGAGGTGCAATGTACTCAAATAATTATTGCATATCTACAAGGTCATCCATTGTTTTTTGTTTCAGAAATAGAAGACAAGAAAATGAGAAGAAACTGAGATTTTAATTAAAATAAGCACAAAATAAAAATGGCATGAAACCCATCTGTACCACCCTCTGTCCTAAATCTGGGGCACCATGGCAATCTTCACTAGAACCCCTAAATTCTAAAACTACTTAACTAATTCGAAAAACTAAGTAACATTTTGTATAGTCAGATTTTTTGTCTCATAGATTTTTTAAATTTATCACTGTTAGTTGTGAGCATGGGACCCATTTAATAAAGCCATACAAGGTTTGTTTGGGATCACAGAAAGCAGGCAGCAATATGCTACCCGTATTTAACATTGCACAAGCTCATGCTTGTGCAATGCCGCCCTTGCTCACGATAGCCCATTGGTGCGCCAATAGGGGCTGTCAATCACCCTGGGTAGATGTGTTTGAGGTGATTTTAATCCACCAGCTAAGAGCAAGTCTAGAAACAGTAGTCTGATAACCGCTGCTTCCTAACTATCAGCTGCATGCTCGCTCATGCGAGCCTGCAGCAAAGTGCTTTCAAAGCTGCATACGCCCTATGTATTTATTATATTTGTAACTTAGATATGTCTATTTATTTGTTTAATTATTGTGAAGGAGGAAGGAAAAGAGCAGGCTCAAGGGTATATTTATTAATGTGCGAGCGGACATGATGCGATGTCCACCACGCATTGATAAATGCCAACAGCATACGCTGTCTGCATTTATCATAATAATTGCTCCATACGGAGCTTGATAAATCAGACCCTCAATCTCAAATGAAACCCCAGGATTTAGTAGTTTCAAATAATATCTTATGATGGGTTAAAATAAAAAGTAACTCTACTGCGATAATGATTTTAACCAAAAAGTAACCTCTTGGAGATGATTACTTTAATCCAAAAAGCAACTCCCTGGAGATGTTGATCTGAACTAAAAGTATCTTCCTGGAGATTATGATTTGAACTACAAAGTTAAAATAAAAAAATATATTTTTTTAAAATTATTTTGTTTTCAAAACTCAGCTTTTAATGACAGACCATTCTGTAGACTAAAATGCAAGTTATTTTGAAAAAACTATGCAATGGTTGTACTATACAGGGAGTGCAGAATTATTAGGCAAATGAGTATTTTGACCACATCATCCTCTTTATGCATGTTGTCTTACTCCAAGCTGTATAGGCTCGAAAGCCTACTACCAATTAAGCATATTAGGTGATGTGCATCTCTGTAATGAGAAGGGGTGTGGTCTAATGACATCAACACCCTATATCAGGTGTGCATAATTATTAGGCAACTTCCTTTCCTTTGGCAAAATGGGTCAAAAGAAGGACTTGACAGGCTCAGAAAAGTCAAAAATAGTGAGATATCTTGCAGAGGAATGCAGCACTCTTAAAATTACAAAGCTTCTGAAGCGTGATCATCGAACAATCAAGCGTTTCATTCAAAATAGTCAACAGGGTCGCAAGAAGCGTGTGGAAAAACCAAGGCGCAAAATAACTGCCCATGAACTGAGAAAAGTCAAGCGTGCAGCTGCCAAGATGCCACTTGCCACCAGTTTGGCCATATTTCAGAGCTGCAACATCACTGGAGTGCCCAAAAGCACAAGGTGTGCAATATTCAGAGACATGGCCAAGGTAAGAAAGGCTGAAAGACGACCACCACTGAACAAGACACACAAGCTGAAACGTCAAGACTGGGCCAAGAAATATATCAAGACTGATTTTTCTAAGGTTTTATGGACTGATGAAATGAGAGTGAGTCTTGATGGGCCAGATGGATGGGCCCGTGGCTGGATTGGTAAAGGGCAGAGAGCTCCAGTCCGACTCAGACGCCAGCAAGGTGGAGGTGGAGTACTGGTTTGGGCTGGTATCATCAAAGATGAGCTTGTGGGGCCTTTTCGGGTTGAGGATGGAGTCAAGCTCAACTTCCAGTCCTACTGCCAGTTTCTGGAAGACACCTTCTTCAAGCAGTGGTACAGGAAGAAGTCTGCATCCTTCAAGAAAAACATGATTTTCATGCAGGACAATGCTCCATCACACGCGTCCAAGTACTCCACAGCGTGGCTGGCAAGAAAGGGTATAAAAGAAGAAAATCTAATGACATGGCCTCCTTGTTCACCTGATCTGAACCCCATTGAGAACCTGTGGTCCATCATCAAATGTGAGATTTACAAGGAGGGAAAACAGTACACCTCTCTGAACAGTGTCTGGGAGGCTGTGGTTGCTGCTGCACGCAATGTTGATGGTGAACAGATCAAAACACTGACAGAATCCATGAATGGCAGGCTTTTGAGTGTCCTTGCAAAGAAAGGTGGCTATATTGGTCACTGATTTGTTTTTGTTTTGTTTTTGAATGTCAGAAATGTATATTTGTGAATGTTGAGATGTTATATTGGTTTCACTGGTAAAAATAAATAATTGAAATGGGTATATATTTGTTTTTTGTTAAGTTGCCTAATAATTATGCACAGTAATAGTCACCTGCACACACAGATATCCCCCTAAAATAGCTATAACTAAAAACAAACTAAAAACTACTTCCAAAACTATTCAGCTTTGATATTAATGAGTTTTTTGGGTTCATTGAGAACATGGTTGTTGTTCAATAATAAAATTAATCCTCAAAAATACAACTTGCCTAATAATTCTGCACTCCCTGTATGCTTTAGAAACAGTGTATGTCGTAACCTCAGAGTCATTTTGGAAAAATTACTGGTACAGATTGGCAGAAATTGTAACATTCACAGTGTAGACACTGTACATGGTCTAAGTCGTTTCTGCTGTGAGCATCTGTTTAATGCTAACCTAGAAATAGATTGCTTTGAACCAGTAACATTTTTATTGCAGTCACCAAGGGCTTTCAGTTTAACAGGTACAAATTTCATTTCAACAGGAGCTTCCCAGGAGACAGCAATAAAGTACACATTTTGTAGGTATGCACATGTTCACCTGCTGTCTGAACTTAAAGGGACAATAAAGTATTTTAATATATACACAGTATATCTCTGTCTTTCTCTCTCTCTCTCTCTCTATTGTAAAATATATGCATATATCTTATGTATATATCTTATTTTCTATGTTGCAAATGTTGGAGTGTCAGGGTTATGAATACTGTATTGCAAGGTACAAAAAATACAATTTTCAGAGTTAGATTAGAGCATTAAAAAGCTAGTAAAATAAACTGTTGTCTACGTGGTCATACATACAGCAGAACTAACTTTCATCTTTATTTTTACATTGCTATATGACAATAAAACTGCAGCTATTTCCATCTGCTCTTATTTCATGCTACAACTTCATTATATCATCATCTAAGTTCATAAAAGTAATAAAATTTATGTAAAACACTTCAAAGTTTATTTTGTTTTGTTGAGCACCCAGCAACCTGTATTACCAGAGTACCTGCATCTGGAAAACAAATCTCTGGACTTATATATTTAGAGAAAACTCTAATGTAAAGTAATAATTTCTCTGCCTGGCTGTATCCATTTACCTACAGATCTGGGAGACAGTAAACTAGACATTTGCAGGGATAAAAAAATAATTTTGGACTAATCTTTTGTAATGAATATTCAGAAAAATTCAATTTTGGAATATTCGTCTGCTGCGCTATTTGGTATTTGTTTAGTGTAAAACAAAACGAATACTGAATATTCCATTGTTACGGGTCATTGCTATAGGTCTGCCGATATATTCCAAAAAAAGTGGGCTGGAACTTTCTTTTCTGACAAGTGGCAATGTGTCTATCATAGGAAATAATAGGGATCACAGCTTCAGCAAAAGTCCGCCCACATCGCCACTAAGCTGTGATCTTGGTGGAGGGGAGCTGTCTTCAAAGTGTGTTTACACAACCTAGACTGTGTCTTCACGAAAACAAAAATAGTTTTGGTGTAGTAACTCTTCAAATAATGCATATGTAAACTAAGTTTCACTGTACATTCACTAGATTTCTCACACGGGAAATTCTCGCCACTAAAAAGCTAACAAGACTGATATAACTGAAAAGGTATATCTCAGGGCTCCATGTACGCAGCAGCGTAAGCTGCTGTGGAGATCTTGTGAGGTAAAATCGCACATGCGAGCCTGCTTCCTGAAATGTAAGAAGCAGCGATTATTAGACCACCGCTTCTTAATCTTGCTTGCTCGCTCTTAGTGCTCACTCTCTGTGATTGACAATCCCTTATCTTGCGCGATAAGTCGCATGAGTGAAGCGGCAGGCATTACACACTCATTGGAGTGCGTAATGATGCATATAGGCCAGGGGACTAACAGATCTGTGTTCAGTGAAAGCGTGCAGACAACTTCTCAAGTTGAGAAACTTGCCCACACGCCACTTGATACATGGGGCCCTAAAATTGAGGACAATGATTTGAATATTACACACTCACAGCAATGTATATTTGTGATGTCTGCAATCTACTTGGTTAAAAAGAACAAAAAAAAAACAACACCTATTAAACTTATAGGAGTGGTGATTGTTGGTATCTTATAAAAGTATATGCAATGTTTCAGTGATCTATATTGTATTGTATAATGCAATTAAATGTAATTCTTGTGATTGTAAAAATCATGTATTTTACTTTGCTTTGATTTTTACTTTTTTTAGGAAGAAGATTTTGTGTGCGCGATATTAATATTTCATAGAAGACAGTAGCTGAGACTTTTGTTTTTATTTTTGTATTGCCAATATAAGTCCTTACTGTTCTGAGCGTGTTATACTTATAATATTGCGACAACACTGTAACAAACGTGTTCTATATTAATAACATGTTTGTTGCAGTGTAGTCACAATATTATAAGGCTAACACGCTCAGATTTGTAAGAACTTATATCGCCAATACATAAATGAATATTTCGCCAGTATCAGAAAAGCGTTGCCACCCACTGAGATGTGTAGTAAAATGCCTCTCAGCGAGATTGCCTTCTAACATTGATTTCAAAGGTTTTGAATATTTCCCTGGAAATCTCGTTCCCGCAATCGACCCCTTTTGAATATATCGCCACATTATTATTATTATCAGGTATTTGTAGAGCGCCAACAGATTCTGCAGCGCTATGAACATAGGTGGTATACAAAATAACATTTACAGGGGTCAAGTGGGTACAGGGGCCTGCAGAGAGTTGCACTGTTGTAGTCGGCTCTTATGACTGTGAACTACAAACAGCTGGACTCTTAGGCTTATATGCTATGGGGTTTAAGGGGATAGCAGTGGAGATAGGATGGTTAGTGTAGGTTGTATGCATCCCTGAATAATAGAGTCTTCAGGGAGAGCTTGAAGCTTTCAAAACTAGGGGAGAGTCTTGTGGAGCTAGGCAGAGAGTTCCATAAGATGGGAGCCAGTCTGGAAAAATCTCATAAACGGGAATGTGAGGAGGTAACAAGAGAGGAGGAGAGTAGGAGATCATGAGCGAAGGGGATGGGAGGGAGAGTATCTGGAGACAAAGTTTGAGATGTAGGGGGAGCAGTGCAGTTGAGGTCTTTGTGTGTCAGAGTGAGAATTTTGTGTTTAATCTTGGAGGCAAGAGGAAGCCAGTGAAGGGATTGGCAGAGAGGTGTAGCAGATGAAGAGCAACATGTAAGGAAGATGAGCCTGTCAGAGGCATTCATTATGGTTTGTAAAGGAGCTAGGTGGCAGCTAGGGAGACCAGAGAGAATGGAGTTGTAGTAGTCAAGACGGGAAAGGATGAGAGAGTGGATTAAAATGTCTAATTTTAGATGTTTTTAAGGTGGAAGCAGCAGGCTTTAGCCAAGGACTGAATGTGAGGAGTGAAAGACAGATCTGAGTCAAGTGTGACCCCAAGACATCGGGCATGTGGGGTTGGGGTAATGATGGAGTTATCAACAGTTATAAAGAAATAGGGAGTGGAGATTTTGGAAGAAAGGGGGAAAATAAGGAGCTCAGTTTTGGAGAGATTTAGCTTGAGGTAGTGAGAGGACATCCAAGATGAGATATGAGAGAGACAGTTAGTGACATGGGTTAGCAAGAAAGGAGATAGTTCTGGTTCAGAGAAGAGGAGGGGACCGAGGACAGAGCCTTGTGGTACCCCAACAGAAAGAAGTAATGGGGCAGAGGGGTGCCCCAGAGAAGACTACACTAAAGGTACGGTTAGACAGATAGGAAGAGAACCACGAGAGAGCTGTGTCACAGATGCTGTAGGAATGGAGGGTTTGGAGCAAGAGAGGTTGGTCAACAGTATTAAAGTCTGCAGACAGATCAAGGAGGATAAGTAGAGAGAAATGGCCTTTGGATTTTGCTGTTAATACGTCATTGGTAACCTTAACAATTGCTGTCTCTGTGGAGTGTAGGGGTGAAATCCAGATTGCAGTGGGTCAAGGAGGGAGTTTAATGTAAGGAAATGGGATAGACATGCATATACTAGCATAATAACTATACTTTTGAGGATAGGTGTGACCAGTGCATGTTTAAGAGATGAGGGAACTATACCAGTGCTGATACAGAGATTTACGATGTGTGTGAGTATAGGGGTAAGGGTAGAAGAGAGGGAGGGGAGAAGCTGTGAGGGGATGGGGTCTAGGGGACAGGAAGTGAGGTGAGAGGATAGTATAAGGTCAGAAACTTCTTCCTCTGTAACAGGGGACATTTTTGGCTATGTGGGTTTTGGATGATTGTGAGCTTTTGGGGGGGGGGGGTGGGAGACAGGTAGTATGTTGCGAGCCAATTAAATTTCTTATGGAGTTGATTTTGTTTTTGAAGTAGCTGGCAAAATCTTGAGCTGAGAGAGAAGCTGTAATGGAAGGTGGGGGTGGGCGGAGAAGAGTATTGAATGTGGAGAACAGATGTTTTGGGTTTGAAGAAAGAGTTGAGATAAGAGTAGAGAAGTAATGTTGTTTATATAGATTAAGGGCAGAATAGTAAGAGTTCAAGATGAACTTATAGTGAAGAAAGTCAGCTGAACTCCAAGATTTCCTCCAGTGTCGCTCAGCAGTACAGGAACATCTGCATAGGTACCGTGTCAGAGGAGTATGCCAGGGCTGAGGATGAGTGTATGATTTCCAAGCTATGGTAATTGGGGCCAGATTGCCAAAAACCGATGTAAGGGTAAAGTTGTAGTGGCAGATAGATTCATTGGGGGAGATAAAAGGAGGGGATGGAAGAAAGAAGAGGTTTGAGATAGCTAGCGAGCTGTTGCTGATCTATTAACTTGATTCTTCTGTGAAGTTTGGTGTGAGGGGTAGAAGGAGGGAGAGTTGTAGGGAGGGAAGTGATGTCACAAATGAGGAGGTAATGGTCAGAAAGAGGAAAAGGGAAGTTTGTGAAGTTTGAGTGCATCGATAGCTGAAAATCAGATCAAGGGAGTGACCATCTTTGTGAGTGGGAGAGTCAGCATGTTTCGATTATCAGGGCCTTAGAGAGAAAAGTTGAAAAAGAAAATGTTAGTACCTATTTCTTCTTCGCCACACTGGGAACTTATTGCTGCCTCTTGTTTGCATAATCTTTCTACATAGAATGCTAAAGTATTCATATTTGCAGTAAAGGTGGTGGTTTAAAATTAGAAAATAAAGGTAAATGAGCTATTTGTAAACAGTTTGATACAGTCCATTGGGCAAAACTGATCATTAGGTACACATTATAGCAGAAAAAGAAAACTACAGTACAATGTCCCTTTGATTCATGGTTACAAAAATAACTTTAATGTTCCTTTCATCTCTATAACGTGATACAATCTGTAGCAAGAGCAAATTTACAAGATAAAAACATATTTTTTTCACAGGGCAATATACTTCTGAGTAGATGACTAAACATTTTATAGACTAGTAAAAATGTAAAGGCTTTAGTCCATTAGAAATTGTTTTCAACGGTTGCATCTGCAATTTGTGAGATACGCCCTGTGTCCACTCTTCCAGAATCCCAACCTACTTCCTGTGTCCATGTTGTCAGGCTGCTAGAGGGATCAATCAGCTGGTTTTTATATTAATTACCACTCTTGCATTCCCCACAGAAATAACTTATGGCGTAAACCTCCTGGGGGAAGATAGAATGTAGTAATGACTAGAAAAACTGTTGCTCATTATGAGGCCCAATTATCAAATGTCTGTCGGAAATGATCCGACAGTGTGGATCAGGTCCGACAGACATCGCTGAATGCGGAGAGCAATACGCTCTCCGTATTCAGCATTGCACCAGCAGCTCACAAGAGCTGCTAGTGCAACGCCACCCCCTGCAGACTCGCAGTCAAAGGGCCGCCAGCAGGGAGGTGTCAATCAACCTGATCGTACTTGATTGGGTTGAATTGTGGCGATTCCTGTCCGCCTGCTCAGAGTCTTTAGACCGCTGCTTCATAACTGCTGTTGCTGGCGAGTCTGAAGACTCGCCAGAAACACGAGCCCTCAAGCTCCATTCGGAGCTTGATAAATGGGCCTCTAAATGTCATTAAAAAAAAATCCAAAGCACACTAAATCCAAATCTCTGGTCTCAGAAGTTTTCTTTTGGAGAAAACATGTGATTCCTATTATTTTGGATGTTATTTTGCTGTAGATATATACACAATAAATGTTCCTTAAAGGGACATAATATCCATATTCTAAATCACTTGAAAGTGATGCAGTCTAACTGTTAAAAGCTGACAAGAAAATATCACCTGAACAAATCTATGTACAAAAAGAAAACATTTTACCTCAAAATTTCTTGAGCTGACAAAAGTAAGTGTTGTGTGAACAAATATTCTTTAGCTAGTCAGCTACATTTTGAAAAAAAAGCCAATCAGCTTCATCAGTGGCCACATTTTGCTTTACTGAAATCTCATGAGATTTCACAGAAATCTTGCAAGATTTCATAGTAATCTTCCTTAAATCTTCACTTGCAAGTCCTATGGCTAGCATCCTAATTGGCTGCTTTAATTCCCTTTACAATGGAATGTTGCTACTGAGGAAATTTGTATGTAAAATATCTTCCTTTATACAGCTATGCTGAATAACTTTCAAATGCTTCAACATTTGGGTATCATGTTCCTTTGTTGCTCAAAAATGCATGTGCTTGTTTAAAAACAAAAATTCAGGACAAACCAACCCTTATTCACCCTTGACCATTCAAGTGCTATCCTCAGACCCACCACCCTGATCTCTGGACCAATAATCAGGCCGCAAGGATTGCTTAATAAAATGACTAACACCTTGCTATTACAAGACTTTTGTCTACTGCATGTGTTAATGTCCAAACTACCCCTAACACCTACTATTACTATTATTATTGTTTATTTATAAAGCACCAACATTTTACAGAGCGCTATA
The DNA here is from genome assembly GCF_027579735.1 of Bombina bombina. Classification (NCBI taxonomy): domain Eukaryota; kingdom Metazoa; phylum Chordata; class Amphibia; order Anura; family Bombinatoridae; genus Bombina; species Bombina bombina. The sequence goes on along the minus strand of NC_069506.1, from coordinate 243,954,462 downwards.
CAAAGGTACATTACAATCAGAATGGTACAATGCAATAAAAAACTTACAATGAGACATTGAGGCCCATTTATCAAGCTCCGTATAGAGCTTATGGGCCCGTGTTTCTGGCGAGTCTTCAGACTCGCCAGAAACGCAAGTTATGGAGCAGCGATCTAAAGACCGCTGCTCCATAACCCTGTCCGCCTGCTCTGAGGATGCGGACAGAGATCGCCACAATTCAACCCGATCGAGTATGATTGACACCTCCCTGCTGGCGGCCCATTGGCCCCGAGTCTGCAAGGGGCGGCGTTGCACCAGCAGCTCACAAGAGCTGCTAGTATAATGCTGAATACGGAGAGCGTATTGCTCACCGCATTCAGCGATGTCTGTCGGACCTGATCCGCACTGTCGGATCAGGTCCGACAGACATTTGGTAAATAGGCCTCATTATGTAAGACTATACATTGTACATTACTGCACTTACATTGCCAAACCCAAAAAAACGAGAGGGGTGTCCAATTAGTTGTAGATGCATTTTTATACAAAGTGAGTGACAGTTAGAGAGGCTCTCAAGCTTACAATCTTACTTTATTTGGAAGAGCTAATCTTGAGTTTTTACTGGTGTAGGCCAGGTTTGCCACTGTCATTTTATTAGCAAAAATGTATATAGCCTTCATAGTTTTGCGCCATAGTACCTTTTAAGCTCTGCTGAAGTGAAGGTCAATTTGGGATATATTTACAGGGTTACACTACAAGAACGTGGAAGCAAAATAAATAATGAAATTATAATACAAACATTATTTTCTACTATGCTTGGTTCATGGGTTTATGAATAACATATTTTTGCAGGTATGTGATTCGCAGATTTTTATGTAAAATATTTTTGCTTATTATAGAAAATAACATCAACGTGGGAAACCATTTTTTTGTGGCATGATAGAATTTATTTTTCCTCATAGTACACAAACAACATTGCAGTAGATTGCACTCATATTTTTGTTTGTTTTTCTTAGATCAATACAAACAAAACGTGGAGCAAAGAAGATTTAAATCATTGGACGAGCTGCACCTCAAGGAAAGGATGTGTTTTTTCAATCTAAGCTGCTATGTAATTACAGAACTATGCATGATTCTGTAATTGAAGTAAATTAGTACCCTGGATTTTGTGAATAAAAGACAGGAGATAAACAAAAGGAAGGATAGATTAGCAATGATCTTTTTTTGTATTTACTTATTAACCATTTACTCTTACAATTAAGATCCAGACTGTATTGGCAGTATAAACTATGCTCAAACTGGGGTACATGTATCAGGGATTTATTGTGGGTTCCATCAGTGATTGTCCTAAAAAAAAAAGATATTTGTCCTGTTTCACATTCAGCTAAGAGAAATAATAATATCATAGGCAGTGAAATGTGTCAGGTAATGTGCCGCACGGAATGCAACAGGTAATTGGCACTGAAATGTGCCATGTAAAATAAAAAAGGTGCCAGATAAAGTGCCGTAGTTAAATGTTCCAGATAGTGTCCTTATGAACTGTGTCAGTTAAAGCGTATCATGCCTGAAAAAAGAATTAAAAGTAAAATGGACCAAAGAAATGAGCCAAATTAAAGTGTAGTGCAGTGAGATGAACCAGATAAATTGTGTAGGAAATGAAGATCTTAAAGGGACACTGAACCCAATTTTTATTCTTTTGTGATTCAGATAGAGCATGAAATTTTAAGCAACTTTCTAATTTACTCCTATTATCAAATTTTCCTCATTCTCTTGGTATCTTTATTTGAAATGCAAGAATGTAAGTTTAGATGCCGGCCCATTTTTGGTGAACAACCTGGGTAAATTCATCCACCAATAGAAAAGTGCTGTCTAGTGTACTGAACCAAAAAAAAACTTAGATGCCTTCTTTTTCAAATAAAGATAGCAAGAGAACGAAGAAAAATTGATAATAGGAGTAAATTAGAAAGTTGCTTAAAATTGCATGCTCTTTCTGAATCAAGAAAGAAAACATTTGGGTTGAGTGTCCCTTTAAGCAAATTTGTCAACATCTTGGTTACGCATGAATTAATCACTTTTTAATTTTTTTCTATTTAGATGAATTTTTAAATCATTAATATTTATATATTGTAAATCCCAAATGTGAAGCCAGGAGCAACTAAATCTTGCCCAGAAACACTTGTCCCTTGACTGTACACAGGCTCTACTCTGACTCCTGTCTCAAAACATCTGTTTTCTATGGGTGCTTACTATCAAAAACATTGTAAAATATTGTTGTATAGGAAAGTCACAAAATACAAATCAAGTGTGTGGAAAAACAAGTGAGAAATCCATGAGATATGGGCAAATGCTCTTCCTATTCAAGGGTTATGGTAGAAATAACATGTGTATGTTGTTCTGTCTCCAACACATCCCCAGACACATTTACCATTGAAAAAAAATATATGAGTTTCAATTTTCAAAGCTCAGTTCATTTTGTGAAACCAGGACATTCATAAATAGTTTAGGGAAAACAGCTGGGTGGGGGGGGGGGGGGGGGGGGATTTCCCAGAGGAGAAGGATGTGAGGGGTCTTGCATACAGTGACCCATCGGAGTCTGGTGGGCAGAACCTCAGTTAGAGAGGCAGGTTATGGATGTACTGACAAGTAGTTGTAAATATGACATTAGCCTGTTAACCAGCAGTCTTAGAATTTGCCCAGTGTTATCCTCATCAGTTTTCCTTTGGTTTAATTAATATTACCTCAATGCGTTATTAAATAATTCTAACTAATTGTAGTTTTGTAATCTTGAATATGAGGGAGAGGGAGAGGATTGGAACAAAGAGGGGGTATTAGCACTCAAAACTCCTATTAGGGTAACCTACTGTATTAAAACAGTTAGTGTTATATGTCTAGTTTGGGTATTAAAACAATTTAATTTTATTGCAATTCATTAAAAGTGATAAATATCACCCTATCCACCCCAATAGTGAGATGTATAAAATAAGATAAAACCAATGTATAACAAACACTCCTTACAGTGTACTGAAGTCTTATGGTAAAGGCCTCCCTGTATTCCTGGACGATAACCGGATACTCGGCTTCAGGTGACAGAGGCAAACCCCCCAAGACTTCTTTTAGTATATGAGCAAGTAAGGGTGAAAAATTATAGAGTAAAGTGAGTTCTTGTGAACCTCACAAACGCGTTTCGGCCGTTGAGCTGGCCTTTTTCAATGTATGTCGGTTCATAATATCAAGCCGAATGTCAAAGACGGCGTCTTTAAAAACCTTCCCTATCCATATCATGGCCAATCAGTGGCGTGTATCAGTTACACCCCTTTCACTGACCTATCCCAATCAGCGGTTCAATGTAACACCCTCCTGTGACGTGGCTGTGTACCATTTGATGGGAATTCTCATTGCGTTGTATAATCATGCCTACTGTCGTCACGCCTCCTGTCAGACATATAGTATTATTAAAGCACAGTGCTAGAAAACATAATGCCGCAATAAGTAGTTATCATGTGTAACCACAGTCGAACCTGGTCTAAAGCTTACAAGCAAATCGTATGATATACGCTCTAGGAATCACGCCGTGTAATGAAGCAGAGGATCTGATTTCGTTCATAGATCAATTTAAAAATCGCTAGGGCCATCATTGCTTACAAGCTGTCAAAATAGTCAAACCAGTGCAGTATAGACAATGGTTGCTTAAATATATAATGCGGCACTATTCTAAGTCCTTATACTATATGTCTGACAGGAGGCGTGATTATACAACGTAATGAGAATTCCCATCAAATGGTACACAGCCACGTCACAGGAGGGTGTTACATTGTACCGCTGATTGGGATAGGTCAGTGAAAGGGGTGTTTTAATACAGTAGGTTACCCTAATAGGAGTTTTGAGTGCTAATATCCCCTCTTTGTTCCAATCCTCTCCCTCTCCCTCTCCCTCCCTCATATTCAACTAGTATGTTTAGGGGTAGCACCAAGGTAAATACCTTTTAGACTCCAATCTTTAACTAACACACTGTGCCAATTAATTGCTTTTCATTTTTCTAGTTTTGTAATCTTGTCATACAGGAATCATGTCATGTATTAAAAATACCTACTACAGTCTCAAGCCAGCAAGATTTAAAAAAAAAAAAAAAAAAAAAGTATATTATAAACAATAAATAAAATCTCTCTCTGAATTTAACATTGATGTATCCCTGAATACACAATGCACAGTTTTCCTAGCCTTACATGCACATGGGGAATTTGTTGTGAGGATTCTGAAAAGTCTGTACATTGTTCTGCTGTGTAAAATCCTATCCTAAACTATGTGCTCAGAACTAGTCCAACTCCTTCCTATAAGCAAAATCCTAGAAAAACTTGCTAGTCATTATTTTATTTTTGGACTAAACCTTGGTAGACAATATACACCTATATTTCAGTTACAGACCTGCCATCTTTGAAAAATAAATCATAGTGTGTAAACTAATTTGCATATCTTGTGATGTCATGGAAAGAAATGTACTATAATTGCGCTTTTCGTTTTTATTTGAACTAGTCCTAAAGCCCGTGCACACAGGCCATTTTTGCAGTTCCACTCCTTGCTATTTCTCTATCCCCCCTCTATTTTGTTCTCCCTCCCCCCCTCTCTTTTCCTCCCTCTCTTTTGAACTAGTCTTAAAGCCCATGCACACGGGCCATTTTTGCAGTTCCACTCCTTGCTATTTCTCTATCCCCCCTCTATTTTGCTCTCTCTCTCTCCCTCTCTTTTGCGCTCTCTCTCCCCCTCTCTGTTGCACTCTCCCCCATCTCTTTTGCTTTCTTACTCCCCCTCTCTTTTGCTCTCTCTCTCCTTTCTTTTGATCTCTTTCCCCCCTCTTTTTTGCTGTTTCTCTCCCTCTCTTTTGCTGTCTCTCTCCCTCTCTTTTGCTCTCTGTCCCCTCTCTTTTGCTCTCTCTAACCCCCCTCTTTTGCTCTCTCTCCCCCCTTTTTTTCTCCCCCCCTCTTTTGCTGTCTCCCACCCTCTCTTTTGCTCTCTCTATCCCCCCTCTATTGCTCTCTCTATCCTCCCTCTTTTGCTCTCTCTCCCCCCTCTCTTTTGCTCTCTCTATCCCCCCTCTCTTTTGTTCTCTCTACCCCCCTCTCTTTTGTTCTCTCTATCCCCCTCTATTTTGTTCTCTCTATCCCTTATCTTTTGCTCTCTCTCTCCCCCTCTCTTTTGTTCTCTCTATCCCCTGTCTTTTGCTCTCTCTATCCCCCCTCTTTTGCTCTCTCCCCCTCTCTTTTGCTCTCTCTCTCCCCTTTCTTTTGTTCTATTTCCCCCTCTCTTTTGCTCTCTCTACCCCCCCTCTTTTGCTCTCTCTATCCCCCATCTTTTGCTCTCTCTCTCCCCCTCTCTTTTGCTCTCTCTCTCCCCCCTCTTTTGCTCTCTCTATCCCCCTCTTTTGCTCTCTCTCTTTCTCCCCCCCCCTTTCTTTTGCTGTTTCTCTCACTCTCTTTTGCCGTCTCTCTCCCCCTCTCTTTTGCTTGCTCTCTCTCTCTCCTTTCTTTTGCTCTCTTTCCCCCATCTCTTTAGCTGTTTCTCTCCCTCTCTTTTGCTGTCTCTCTCCCTCCCTCTTTCGCTCTCACTCTCCCCCCTCTCTTTTGCTGTCTCTTTCCCTCTCTTGCACTCTCTCTATCCCCCCTCTTTTGCTCACTCTCTATCCCCCCTCTTTGGAGCTCTCTCTTTCACAGCTGCCCGGCCCAGGCCACTTCACACCCAACCCACCTGAGTCACGCCCAGCCCCGCCCCCCATCACACCCGGCCCTGCCCTGTCATGCCCAGTCGGCCACAGATGACAGGAGGTTAGTCTGTTGAAGGCCAGGTGTGTTTGTCCTCTCGCAGTCTCTACTGCGCATGACAGCTTCGGACAAACACACTTGGCCTTTTATATTACAGGATGTAAATGGAGGATTATTTGTAATTGACATATTTTAAAACCTATTACTAAATATTTTTTGAGAATGAGATAACCGAGGAGCATTTAAAATCTAAATATGTATTATTGGTAAACAAACCTTTGTGCTATCAATATATTAATTTAAAACTGTTATCTTAATCTTAATAACATAATAATAAAAATGTTGTGAAGGCTCATCATGAACATTGAGATATATATTAGTTGAGATGTATCAGATTATAAAATACAATATTGATTTATTGTACTTTTAAAAATATATGCTATTTTGCATTTTCAATTTAAATTTAGAAAATATAGCAATTCTGTATAAATAAGATGGGTATAGTTTATGAAATCTAATTTTTGTAAGGTTATTTCGTTAACATTTCAATAGTTTAAATGTGACAGAACCGCATTACATGTTAAAGATATGACAAATTAGAACATGTTGTATATTTCTGAGCTGGTGTACCCACACGGGAACCTAAATCTGCACCATTTAATTTTCATTTTATAGTCTGATTTTACTGATCCATGGTGTGATCTGGGGAACAGACATCACATACTGTGTCACATTCTCCCATGGTGAGATTTGACAGCTATGCAGTTGCTTTCAGTATTAGATATGATAAGAGACTGCCTTCTGTGCTTATACATTTTATAAACTCCTATTTATGCCATATTTTTTTCTGGTTCAGTGTGATATCAGTGCCGTTGACAGGATGTGCAACTGTCAATGTTTCTGTGCATGCTGAGAAAGCTCCTGTCCTGTTCACTCTCTCTCTTCCTTCTCCCTATTGATTTCCCTGCTGCATAGTAAGAACTCCGGCTGAGTGACCCTGCTACAGAATAATAGGTGCATGCTCCTCAGTAGCTCCAAGGAGAAGGTCATTCAGGCTAACACCTCTAATACTATTTGTTAAGATGCTGGGTACATGGAACTAGGGGACTGCGGTGGATAAAGAGTTTACTTCATAAGAGGATATCCTGGGTGTAAATATGCAAGCTATGTTTTATCTAGTCTCTTATGACCCATTTGCAGAGCTGCACGGTGACACTATTAGATGGTGTTACACACTATTTGGAAGCTGTTCACAGGATCACACTAAAGATAGTAACATTTTATTAGAAAATTAAAAAGGAAATCATGCAAATCTCCTTCTATGTGATCAAACAGACTCCGAAATCATCAACATATTATTTTCTATATCTAATATTTAAGCGACATAAACGTGTAAGAATAAAGTCCTCTATTTCTTAAAGGGACACTAACATTTTTTCTTTAATGATTCAGATAGAGCATGCAATTTTAAGCAACTTTCTAATTTACTCCTATTATCATTTTTTTTTCATTCTCTTGCTATCTTTATTTAAAAAGTAGGAATGTAAAGCTTAAATTCAGCCCATTTTTGGTTGAGAACCTGGATTATGCTTGCTTATTGGTTTGCTAAGTGTAGCCACCAATAAGCAAGCACTATCAAGGGTGCTGAACCTAAAAAGGGCTGGCTAATAAGCTTTAAATTCCTGCTTTTTAAATAAAGATAGCAAGAGAATGAAGAAAAATTGATAATATGAGTAAATCAGAAAGTTGCTTAAAATTGCATGCTCTATCTGAATCATGAAAGAAAAAAAAATGGGTTTAGTATCCCTTTAAGATCACATTATTTTCCCATAAAAATCCCCTTTTTTAACTATGGGGCCAATTTATCAGGCTCCCCGGAAACAGAAGTTATGAAGCAACTTGTCCCTCTGCTCTGAGGCCGCGGACAGAAATCAACACGATCGGATACGATCGGGTTTAATGACACCCCCTGCTAGCGGCCGCAAATCTGCAGGGGGCGGTATTGCACCAGCAGTTCATAAGAACTGCTGGTGCAATGATAAATGCTGACAGCGTATGTTGTCGGCATTTATCAATGTGCGGCGGACATGATACGCTACATCGTATCATGTCCGCTCGCACATTAAAGGGACACTGAACCCAATTTTTTTCTTTCGTGAGTCAGATAGAGCATGCAATTTTAAGCAACTTTCTAATTTACTCCTATTATCAATTTTTCTTCATTCTCTTGGTATCTTTATTTGAAATGCAAGAATGTAAGTTTAGAAGCCAGCCCATTTTTGGTGAACAACCTGGGTTGTTCTTGCTGATTGGTGGATAAATTCACCCACCAATAAACAATTGCTGTCCATGAACCAAAAATAGCTTAGATGCCTTCTTTTTCAAATAAAGATAGCAAGAGAACAAAGAAAATTGATAATAGGAGTAAATTAGAAAGTTGCCTAAAATTGCATGCTCTATAATTTTTTAGCTTCAGTGTCCCTTTAATAAATATACCCCTTTGTGTTTAACCTTTGCATTGGTGTTAAATACATAGCTAAAGTCATATACCCAGAGCACTCCTGCACTATTCCTGATAAAGACACTGCCAGTGATTGATAAATGTGTATGTACGTTGCTGTAATGTACTTTCATTATTTATTTTGCCTGCTATTATTATTCTTATATTTATCTATTTAGCCATTCCTAACAAGGGCTGGCATTGATTGGTGGATATGTATGCATGTTGCACCCAATTAGCCTATAGCTATGTGTGAAGAGGGAGGAACCAGTTTGTATATTGTATACAGTTTATGTAACACTGGCACACATGCAATCTAATGCATACTATACAATATTTGTCAATGTTGCAAGGCTTGCACCTGTCGTGAAACTAGGGGGCCTATCTATCAATCTCTGAATGGAGCTTGATGCCCCATGTTTCTGGCGAGGCTGCAGGCTCGCCAGAAACAGCAGTTATGAAGCAGTGGTCACAAAGACCGCTGCTCCATAACCTGTCCGTCTGCTCTGAGCAGGCGGACAAACATCGCCGGAAATCAACCCGATCGAGTACGATCGGGTTGATTGACACCCCCTGCTGGCGGCCCATTGGCCGCGAGTCTGCAGGGGGCGGCGTTGCACCAGCATCTCTTGTGAGATGCTGGTGCAATGCTGAATACGGCAAGCGTATTGCTCGCCGTATTCAGCGAGGTCTGGCGGACCTGATCCGCACTGTCGGATCAGGTCCGCCAGACTTTCTTAAATAGGGGCCTATGACAGAGCTGAGCACTGATGCTAAGCAAATCAGAGGCAGCATATTTATGTAGTCCTACCTGCTAAATAAGCATCCTGTGAAAGTGTTCACTGCTGCAGGATTTGCCATGGCTAAGGCATGCTCACTACCCCCAGAAGCCAAACTGGTGTAAGGAAAGTGCTGAAGACAGTTCCTGCTTTTCTCACTGAAAGGCCAGCAGCTGTGATCTCAGTAATATCATCAATTTTTATACACTCCCCTTTTAACACTTAGTCATGTCAACATATTTCCCACACAAGTCTAACCCCTTCCAAGAAAAGCCTGTACAATTATAAATGAATCTCCACCCTTTAACCATAATCTCTGATTCAGCAGAACAAGGTAGTTCTGTGGAGATGGTATGACGGGGAGACATACGATGGTGACCCTTGTTTTGGTTAGCTAGTAAGAGCATTCCCTTACACCTTTTAATGTTCTTTAAAAAAAAAAAAAAAAAAAAGTGCCATTTCTTTTTTGTTTGGGCTGTTTCTGTTGTTTTCTTTCCAGGATGGGTTGATTATATTGTAAGGCAAAATAATGTTACATTGACATTAATTTTATTATTTGTTGCACTTAAATTAGGGTATTTTAAAAAACTGATGTTCCCTATCTGAAAAAAACACCTTGCTTTTGAGGGGTGTCACAGTCCACCAATAGCATGGTATGATTTGTTCTTATTACTAATGAGCTGTTATCTCACGGATTAGTTCATTCTTGTTTCAAAATCAACTAAATACAATTTTAACTTTATCTTTGCTGATGCAAATATATTATAACTCTTTCGTGTTTATGATATATTTTTTTAACTTTCTAACCCTTTAAAACGTAGAGTAAGCACTTTGAGGTTGTAATATAAAATGCTTAATATGCATAGTAAAATAATTTTGAAAAATACTTTCATTATTTATTTTACCCCCTTTTCCTGTAATGAATTCTGAAAAGTCACTCTACCTTTAAAGGTGAATGATGATATTGTTATTGACATATCACAGTGATAGCTTTAAATGAAAGCATTTCTGCTTATATAAGTGTATTTTGTAAAAACACTTCTATAGAAACACATTTCAATATTGACTAAATGCCCCTTTAATTATTTCTTCTCTCTAATTCCTTAGTTGTTATCATTTATAAAAACAATCCACATTTTTTTTTTATCGAGCACTGTAGAACAAACTTCACAGATTACAGATACTATCACAGTCCCATGGCTGCAAACTGGCAATGCGTATAAAATAAATTAAATGTAATTTAAAATGCAACATCAATGTATTCCTAGACACAAAATGCACTGCTTCATCCTAGTCGTGGAGAATACGAATAAATTACCCCTTGTTTATATTGTGGTACAAGCTTTGTAATTCCAAAAATTGCCTAACGGAACACTGAGCTGCTGTGTTATAAACTATCTTATTACTAGCTTGGCAGTGTTATTCCGTCCTTTATGCAAGAACCTATAGAAAAGATGCCTACTCATTTAGGGCTTGTTTACGAGTGGTACGCTAACTGTAGCGCACAAGGGATATATAGTACTTTGTGGCTCTTTGTACGAAATGGAAATAGCATGCGTATTTAGAATTGAAAGAAAACGCTTTTTCAGAATCGATTTTAACACGCACCGGGTTAATGCAACTGTAGATATGTGTGTGTGTTTATGTGTAAATATGTGCATATATATATATATTGACACATATATAGACCTATATATAAGTGCATTGGAGCCCTTTGCATTTAAGTAGATGAAAACATGTAAAAATATTTTTATATACACATATCTACACATGCATACATACACACATACAAATATTTAGACATATTATATATATATACAGTATGTATATATATATATATATATATATATATATATATATATATATATATATATATATATACACCTTATATTGGTCCCTCATCTGATGTGACATTGAACTGTTGAGATTTTGCCTTCAATACAACAATTTCAAATTCAAACTGGATTATATTTACAATGTGGCCCCATCCTATGCCAATCTGTATATAACATTCTTTGAACAACAGGGTACAACTCTTTTCAAGGATCTGAGGGTCATGCTTTTTAAACACTTTATAGATGATCTTTTTATCATCTGGCGTGGGTCTTCAGAAGAACTGGAGAATTGGTTCAACCAACTGAACAATGAGAATGATGACACACAGCAATGACACAGCAATGAGAGCATCAATTTCTTGGACCTTAGAATCTCGAAACTTGGTACCAGCTAACATACCTCACTCTATAGTAAAATAACTGACCGTAACTCAATACTGGAGGCAGCAAGTTGACATCCACCGAGCCTTAAAAAAGCACTTCCCAGATCTAAATTTAAACGGGTGGTGCGGAACAACGCGAATGATGAGAAAAAGAACATACAGCAACAGGACATGTACCTGAAATTCAAAGAAAGGGGGTACGACATAACACAAATTAATATTGCTTTCGATGACTGTCAATCGATGACACAAGGTGAAGCTCTGAAGAAAAAGGTGAAAAAGAAATTGGAAAGATACATTTTGATAAGATGGAGTTCCTGACTATAATGAAAAACTATTGGGACATTCTCACTTCTGATGCGACACTGGCTTTCAAGGATATGGAGTCACCTATGATTAAGTACCGTAGAGTCCGTTCCATCAAGGACATGCTATTAAGGGATGATTCCGGACCAAGCTATGTGTCTAGAACATGGCTTTGAACAAATAGGAACAACTGTTATAGATGCAGTGGGTGCACTACATGTGGAGGACTGACCCAAAGTAAATATTTTACCCACCCTTGGAGAACAAAACATTATAAGATTAAATATACAGGGAGTGCAGAATTATTAGGCAAGTTGTATTTTTGAGGATTAATTTTATTATTGAACAACAACCATGTTCTGAATGAACCCAAAAAACTCATTAATATCAAAGCTGAATAGTTTTGGAAGTAGTTTTTAGTTTGTTTTTAGTTATAGCTATTTTAGGGGGATATCTGTGTGTGCAGGTGACTATTACTGTGCATAATTATTAGGCAACTTAACAAAAAACAAATATATACCCATTTCAATTATTTATTTTTACCAGTGAAACCAATATAACATCTCAACATTCACAAATATACATTTCTGACATTCAAAAACAAAACAAAAACAAACCAGTGACCAATATAGCCACCTTTCTTTGCAAGGACACTCAAAAGCCTGCTATCCATGGATTCTGTGAGTGTTTTGATCTGTTCACCATCAACATTGCGTGCAGCAGCAACCACAGCCTCCCAGACACTGTTCAGAGAGGTGTACTATTTTCCCTCCTTGTAAATCTCACATTTGATGATGGACCACAGGTTCTCAATGGAGTTCAGATCAGGTGAACAAGGAGGCCATGTCATTAGATTTTCTTCTTTTATACCCTTTCTTGCCAGCCACGCTGTGGAGTACTTGGACACGTGTGATGGAGCATTGTCCTGCATGAAAATCATGTTTTTCTTGAAGGATGCAGACTTCCTCCTGTACCACTGCTTGAAGAAGGTGTCTTCCAGAAACTGGCAGTAGGACTGGGAGTTGAGCTTGACTCCATCCTCAACCTGAAAAGGCCCCACAAGCTCATCTTTGATGATACCAGCCCAAACCAGTACTCCACCTCCACCTTGCTGGCGTCTGAGTCGGACTGGAGCTCTCTGCCCTTTGCCAATCCAGCCACGGGCCCATCCATCTGGCCCATCAAGACTCACTCTCATTTCATCAGTCCATAAAACCTTAGAAAAATCAGTCTTGAGATATTTCTTGGCCCAGTCTTGACGTTTCAGCTTGTGTGTCTTGTTCAGTGGTGGTCATCTTTCAGCCTTTCTTACCTTGGCCATGTCTCTGAGCATTGTACACCTTGTGCTTTTGGGCACTCCAGTGATGTTGCAGCTCTGAAATATGGCCAAACTGGTGGCAAGTGGCATCTTGGCAGCTGCACGCTTGACTTTTCTCAGTTCATGGGCAGTTATTTTGCGCCTTGGTTTTTCCACACGCTTCTTGCGACCCTGTTGACTATTTTGAATGAAACGCTTGATTGTTCGATGATCACGCTTCAGAAGCTTTGCAATTTTAAGAGTGCTGCATCCCTCTGCAAGATATCTCACTATTTTTTACTTTTCTGAGCCTGTCAAGTCCTTCTTTTGACCCATTATGCCAAAGGAAAGGAATTTACCTAATAATTATGCACACCTGATATAGGGTGTTGATGTCATTAGACCACACCCCTTCTCATTACAGAGATGCACATCACCTAATATGCTTAATTGGTAGTAGGCTTTTGAGCCTATACAGCTTGGAGTAAGACAACATGCATAAAGAGGATGATGTGGTCAAAATACTCATTTGCCTAATAATTCTGCACACAGTGTAGGGTCACCTGTACAACAAAATATGTAGTCTACATGCTTCATTGTCCATGTGTTTTTTTCTACATCGGCAAGACCCAAGATGACGCGCACCAGAATGGCCAACCACCGCTCTGCCATAAGAACAGCCTTGGAAGCTGGTGTATCTGACCAACCAGTAGCCAGACATTTTGTTAAGATGAAACATATGGTGGCAGATCTATGATACATCCTAATCGACCAAATCCTCCCCTGAGCAGGGGGGGGCAACAGAGGAAAGATCCTCCTCCAGAGGGAGAGCAGGTCGATTTACAACCTGGATACTCTAGCCCCAAAGGGCTTAAATGCTAAGTTGGATCTCCAATGTTTTTTATAAAGTCCATTTAGGATCGAAGTGATGTATAGGTGGTTCATACCTTATATGAAATATGATATGATTTAGTTCAATGTTGCTAAGATTTAGAGAGGTTGGTACTAGTTATTGTGCATTTAATACTGTCAGCACCCTAGGTTGCTTTATTTTGCATACAAATGACAGGTTCTGTTTAGCATACTACATGCCACTTTTGACTAGCTGGAATATGCCATATACTTGAATGATAGTTATAGTACATCATATTTGCTGTAGAGCGGTTTGTAGGGATGCTTAACAGGTCCCTTGTATGCATCCAGCTCCAATATGCATCTGTACTTAATATGTTGCTCTTGTTGCCTATTAATGTTTTGTCTCATTTACAGTCTGGACTATATTAGGTCCGGATGTATAGATGATATGTATACCAACAGGTTTTCTATGAGCTTCTGCAGGATAAAATGTATAAGATGATAGGAACGAGCATTGTATTATCAATATTTGATTTGTGCAGTTATGAATAGGCTGATTAGTCCTATTGACATGTAGTTTGCCATATACATGCTGTCTGCTTGACTGTTTATCTGTAATACATTTGTATGTGAATTTTAACTTTGTATTTTACAGTTGGCCTCTGTGGGCATTCGTATTTCCACTTGCGCATGCGCAGTAGCGTGTGGTGGACACTGCGGCTCTGCACACAGTCTGACAGATCTGTTCACTTGGTGTGTGGGTCTTCATAAGGGTGGTAAGTAGAATCTGTTTGTAATTTGTATCTGAGGACGGGGCGACCCCGAAAACATTTATACATTAAATAGATTGTGCTTTATCAAATCTGGATAAATGCTTTTCCTTTTTGGACTCTATAAGTGTTATTTGAAGAGTGCTGGGCTCACTTGGGACTACAAGATATATATATATATATATATATATATATATATATATATATATATATATATATATATATATATATATATATATATATATATATATATATTCTTTTGAGCCCTTTCCATTCAAGCACATTGACATATTTTAAAATAAATATCTATAAAAAAAAAGTGTCATACTTTATTTTAATATGTTATACATTGTTAAACATATTTTGTTAAACAAGTTTTGTTAAACTTCTATTCTAGCCCTAACACTTTACTTCAGGTCTACAGTCACATTAATTCTTCAATCCCTATTTAGGGTTGCTCTCAACTGCAACCCACAGCTTTAACTATTAATTTGAGCAATGTTTAGCCCGGTTGTGATATCCCCTAAAAGTATAGGGTGCACTAAAGGGATGTCGGCCAATTGTAATTTCAATTTGCATGCTAATTTTAACACGGTCTAGTGATATTGATATTACAATACATATTTGCTATTGGTCCATTTTTAATGGGTTTGTGTATAAAAATGTGTGTTTTTGCACTTTGTGATTAAATTGATAAACGGGGCAGGTGCCCCAAAACGTTGCTATGTTATTTATATATATATATATATATATATATATATATATAGTTTAATTGCTATTAAAACATTTATTTTCAGTACAGTAATTTTTGCCTAATTTATGATATACAGTTACTATAAATATATAAAACTACTTTAATGTAACCTTACATTTTATACTATACTTTGTACCTTGTCAAGTGTATGTGGATGAGATTATTTCTGCAAATAAACATTTTTTATTTTTTTTTATTTTACCTTTTTAGTTTCCATAATGTTGCTTTGGTCTAGCAGACACCAGTGCCACTGACAAGACGTGCTGCTTTCAGTGTATCTGCACATAGTGAGTTTGTTCCTGTGCTCTCTCTCTCTCTCTTGCCCCCCTGCCCTATTGATTTCCCTGCTGTGTAGTTAGAACACCAGCTGAGTGTCTCAGCTAGAGAATTATAGGTGTCAGCTGATCACAAGCATCTGGAGAGAAGGACACAGTGGCTGACATCTCTAGGACATTAATGGTTTAGGAGCTGTGTGTTTGGGCCTAGGGATGTGGACATGGAATCCCGGCCTAGTGTTGGTTCTTTGAGGGTGCTAATGTGCTGTGTACCCCAATCTTTACTGAAGTACACCTAATTATCAAAGTAACAGTAGCAATGAATTTGTTAGTCAGTCCTCTGCTATATCCAAAAATATGAAAATAAACTGGGGAAGATGGGGATTTTAACAGATAAAGCAGGAATAGGTAATAGATGGTACCACAAATGTTAATTTAAAATCAGCCTTAGCAGCTTTCATTTTTGAATTATGCTGTATAATTGTTTATACAAATGTATGCTAATTAGCATTGCAACTCTACCACAAGTAGAAATCCTACACCTCTGATATCTAGCTCTTATATAGATCCCGATGTCCCCACCTATTGCAGGATTGTCATTATGAAGTCAAGAACCCCATATACACATCCCTGGGACACTATCCACCTATGGCCCACCCATGAAGAACTTATAACTCTGACCCTGCCTGCCATGGCTCCACCCCCAAGTCTCACTCAGTTTACACCACCTGTATGATATCTGGGAAATGCTGCAAGGAATACTTTTATGGAAACCCTCATAGCATTTTCAATTATTAAAGGGATATGAAACCTAATACTTTTCTTTTATGGTTCAGATAGAGCATGCAATTTTAAGTAACTTTGTACAATGTATTTCTAGTATTACATTTGTTTTAATTTCTTGGTATCCTTTGTTGAACATTATTGCTAGTTAGGCTTAGAAGCTGCTGATTGGTGACTGAACATTTATTCCTCCTGTCATTGGCTTTCAGCTAGTTCCCTATAGTGCAACAAAGGATACCAAGAAAATTAAGCCAATTAGATAATAGAAGTAAATTGGAAAGTTTAATTTCCCTTTAAAGTCACCCCTGCCCAGTCCATAACTAGACATTACAGGAAAATTGTTATATCTGGAATCTTGGGGTCAATCAAAAAGAATGTGCTAATAGTTTGGCATGTAACAGAGCCTGCAGAAAAACATACATTATATATATATTAACTAAAAAAATCTATGTCTGTCCATCCGTCTGCCTGTCCGTCTGCCTGTCCGTCTGCCTGTCCGCCTGCCTGTCCGTCTGCCTGTCCGTCTGCCTGTCCGTCTGCCTGTCCGTCTGCCTGTCCATCTGCCTGTCCGCCTGTCTGTCTGCCTGTCCGCCTGTCTGCCCGGCTGTCTGCCCGGCTGTCTGGCTGTCTGCCCGTCTGTCTGCCTGTCTGCCCGTCTGCCTGTCCATCTGCCTGTCCGTCTGCCTGCCCGTCTGTCTGTCTGCCCGTCTGTCCGTCTGCCCGTCTGTCCGTCTGCCCGTCTGTCCATCTGCCCGTCTGCCCGTCTGCCCGTCTGTCCGTCCGTCTGCCTGTCTGTCCGCCTGCCCGTCTGTCTGCCCACCCGTCCGTCCGTCTGCCCGTCCGTCTATCTATCTATCATATATCTATCTATTTATCTATCTATTTATCCATCTATCTAATGAGCCTCTATTGAATCTTTCACAACGTTGAAAAAGTTTAACTAAGTTATTTAATTCCATAATTAATAATGAAACAGGTTGCAATGCTATGCTGTGATGCCATGTTTGACTGTCAAATGGTTAATGTATGCTGCAGGGTGGAAATAATGATGTTTAAAAAAGCTTAGAGCCAACTGACTTTACTATCAAAGGGCAGCCAGATGGGGTATTTATAATGCCCAAGTGTAGATAAGTGAACAATAGATACTGGGCAGTATAATACAGTATTATAGTCAGAAGCATAAAAAGGATGCAAAATCAGCTTGAACAACAATAATGTCACAGTGTGTTACTGTTCCCACTACTGCACAACATAACATGGGAATATCTAAAAAATACAGCACTGAAATCCTGTTGGAATATAAAGCTGAAAAAGATCACAAGCAAAATACATCTACAGGAGTATATGGCCAAGGGGAACACCCAGAGACAAATCATTTGAATCCTCTATCGCTGCACGGCTAAAGAGAACACAGAAAATGACACCTCCAGGACTATCTGGCTAAGGGGACAGCCCAGGGACACAGGGACTGCCACCACTAAAGCTGAGCAGCTTTGAAAATCATATGATTAAGCACAGTACTCCCCTCTGAGTGAGAGAGTGAAGACATGAATAATAAAATAGCCAGTTCTCATCTGCAGACAACAAAGCGGCTAAACAGGTCAGCAGAGCAACCCCTTCACTCCCAGAGGCTGGGCTCAGCTCTCAAGAGAATTTACTCTGTCCTACACGGGACTGAAAAAAAGTGCAATGATACAATAAAGACAATGAGCTCTAGCTGTAGGTTTACCTGGGTAATCAAAAATGTATTGATACCCATTAATATTATTTAATTAAATGGACATTCTGGTCAAAATTGAACTGCACATACATGTATTTAAAGGGACACTCAGGTTAAATTACATTTTCATGATTCAGATACAGCATGTAATTTTAAACAACTTTCCAATTTACTTCCATTAAAAAAAATGTGCACAGTCTTTTATGTTTACAATTTTTGAGTCACCAGATCCTACTGAGCATGTGCAAGAATTCAGACTATACGTATATGCAATTGTGATTGGCTGATTGCTATCACATGGTACAAGGGGAGTGGAAATATACATATTGAAATATTTGAAATTTATTATAAAAAAATCTACTACTCATTTGAAGTTCAGACTAAGTGCTATTGTATTGTCTTGTTATCTTGCATTTGTTGATTATGCAAATCTAATGTGTTGACTGGTCGTTTAATGCACTTTAGAAACAGCTATAGCTTTTACTAGAAGCATTTTTGCTAATACATGTATAATACAAAAAATGCTTCTATTCAAAACTGAAATGCATCTATGTAGATTCCAATTTTGGCTGGCTTGTCCCTTTAATTAGATTTAAACAAGTGTTCTTAGTATGTTTACCCAAATGCAAAAGAATGCAGCGTTTGATTTGCCAAGAGGTGATACTAACAAAATCATTACATATTCAGCTCTATTATTTGGAGCCAATGTTCTGATGATGTAACTTTATCCAAATGTTTCTTTTTTGCTTTATTAATAAAATATAATTTAACTATTTGTAATTATTTTGTGTACAAGTGAATCTAGCAATAAAATAATATCACAGGATACACACACCCTAAAGGGAACATTAATGGGGAAAGAATAGAGAAGAGGAAAAAGGGTACAAGAAAGCAAAAATAAATGAAAGAAATACAGACAGAAATAAAGTAATGAGGTGCAGAAAAGAGAAGAAAACGACAAGGAGAAATGAAGACAGAAAATGAAAAATAAGAAAGGGGTCAATGACTGTCAGAGAAAATTAGAAATGAGCAAAAATATTGATAATAAAAGAAGGAGAAATATGAGATTGATATTAATAAATGACAACGGAAGTAATAAATTATGGATCAATGACAAATAATTACACCCTCTTCTTGCAATCAAGGGCTTTGCATTTATCCACTGTATGGAAGATTACTGGCTGTATATCTGACCTCTTTATGAGGGTTGCTGACCTATAAGCTGGTGGTTTCTAGAAATATATTTTTTCATTGTGTGATTACTAACTATAAACTTATCCTCTATATGTGAGATGGGTGAATGTATATAATGTGCTAACTCATAACAGATATGAATGAGCACGTAAGGAAGTTATGAAGATAATTTTCCAGCCGGTACTACCAGCATATAATTAATTGTGAAAAAAGAATACATGAACATATGGTTTAATTTTTCTAACAGTATTAGGGAAAAATTAATATTTTGGAAACTATTAAAAGTTGAAGTAGATGACACCAAGAATGCTTAATTTGATAACATTTTAAACCAACCAATCACGCGCAAATGCCGCAGAAATAAACTTTTAATGTGCGCAGGTGAAAGTAAAATGTTCCCACGAATGGAAGCCAACACACGCTAGGACTTCAGGACTTCAGCTATCACGTCCATGTCAACTTCTTCTCCCCTAGACTTTAATGAAGAGCACAACTTTTAAAATTAAACCTAACACCTAAAGCTAACCCGACACCGCGTTAGACCTATAGCGCTAACCTGAAATAAGTAACAACTATTAAACATTCCTATGTTCTTCACATAAGCTAACATTTTCTTCTAAGAAAAGAACATTGGAATACATAATATTTACAGTAAATACATAGTAAAAACCATAATTCATATTAATATTCCTCCTGTCAATACATTTTTTTTCCCTGTTTTCAGGTATTTGATTGGAAAGGGCTCCAAAGTATATATAATATGTATATATGTGTATACGTGTATGTATGTGTTTATATATACATACACATATTTAGACATGTATTTGTATACATTTTAGCTCTTTCCATTCAAATACCTTCTCATACACCATATACTTTTTAACCCTTATAAATATTTTTAATAAATATTTTTAAAAAACATTTTTATTAGATAGTGTATATATGAGTTCAACACTTTATTTTAATTTATTAATGTTGTGTTCGGTGCAACTTTTTATTTAGGTCTGTCCTTTTATGCGAGGACTTAAGTCACGCTAACCCCCGAAAAGCTCAAATTTAGTTTGCGCTTGTGCTTTCGCGTTTACTTTTAACTAGTAATACACGCACAAGTCAACATGCACGATTGCAATATTGTGCATGTGTTAATGATAGCATCATCATTCGCGATTGCAATATCACGCATGTGCTAATAATTACACGCCACCTGTAATCTAGCCCTAAATGTGCAAACACTTGCCTGGCCAGAGTTGCTACACAGATAGCACCACTACGCATTTTGTGGTCCTTCATCAGAAGATTCTATTGAAATGGTTATGTTGTTGAATGTCCTCTCCAACATTAAAGGGACACTGAATCCAAATTGTTTCTTTTGTGATTCAGATAGAGCATGCAATTTTAAGCAACTTTCTAATTTACTCCTATTATCAATTTTCTTTGTTCTCTTGCCATCTTTATTTGAAAAAGAAGGCATCTAAGCTAAGGAGCCAGCCAATTTTTGGTTGAGAACTCTGGACAGCATTTATCCATCAATCAGCAAGGACAACCCAGGTTGTGAACAAAAATGGGCCGGCTTCTAAACTTACTTTCTTGCTTTTTAAATAAAGATAGCAAGAGAATGAATAATCATTTATAATAGGAGTAAATTAGAAAGTTGCTTAAAATTGCATGCTCTATCTGAATCATGAAAGATAAAGTTTGGGTTCAGTTTCCCTTTAAAGGACATAAAACCCTAAACTTTTCTTACATGATTCAGATAGAGCATGCGATTTTAAACAACGTTCCAATTTATTTATATTATCAAATTTGCTTTGTTTTCTTAGTATTCTTTGTTGGAAAAAGTAGCAATGCACTTCTGGTATCTAGCTAAACAAATTAGGTGAGATAATCACAAGAGGTATATATGTGCAGCCATCAATCAGCAACTAGCTCCCAGTAGTGCTTTGTTGCTCATAAGCCTATGTAGGTATGCTTTTCAATAAAGGATATCAACAGAAGAAAGCAAATAGAAAATAATCGTAAATTGGAAAGTTGTTTTAAACTACTTGCTCTTTCTGAATTATTATATAAATATTTTGGGTTTCATGTCCCTTTAAAGGGACACTGTAGCCAAAAATTTACTTTTGTAATTCAGAAAGAGCATGCAATTTTAAGCAACTTTCTAATTTACTCCTATTATCATTTTTTCTTCGTTCTCTTGCTATCATTATTTGAAAAAGAAGGCATCTAAGCTTTTTTTGGTTTCAGTACTCTGGACAGCACTTTTTTATTGGTGGATGAATTTATCCACTAATCAGCAAGGACAACCCAGGTTGTTCACCAGAAATGGGCCGGCATCTAAACTTACATTCTTGCATTTCAAATAAAGATACCAAGAGAAAGAAGAAAATTTGATAATAGGAGTAAATTAGAAAGTTGCTTAAAATTTCATGCTCAATCTGAATCACAAAAGAAAATTTTTGGGTACATTGTCCCTTTAAGCTTTGAAAATGTTCCACACTACTAAATGCAGCTTTAAGATTCCTACAGTAAACTTAGAACATTTTACAACAACAAAAGGAACCTAAAAGAGTGATAGTGGCATTTAAATGTTGCCCACTGATAAAAATTAGCGATAGGAGTGGAATTAATGAGGATAGCCCCAAGGTGAAAATAAAATATCTCCTTTGTAATATTGACACTTGCAACAGAAACATTTCAGAGGTTCGCTAATGCTGCATACAACAATGTCAAGGTCTGTGTTGTTAGTGATATTTTGACCCCAGTGACATTTTTTTTCTATTAAACCAATTCAGAAGAGAATAAGAGACTTCCATGAATCAGCATTTCCCAAGCCATCAGTTTCACAATAGAGACACAATCACAGAAATGAAAGAAAAACTTAGCAAACTTAAAGGGACATTCTAGTTCAAAAATGACATTTTTAATTAATTAGAGCATGTACTTTTTGCATTACTGACTGACTGTAGCTTGCTATTTTTTTAACCCCTTTTCAGGGTTTAAACACATAGGTAAAGTCCTGTCCAGAAGCGTGGATGTGAAACGGTTAGTTCTGATTGGTTCACTGACCTGCAAATCACGAGTCCTGTTCTTCTCAGGAGATACAATGCTTGTGTCTCCCAAGCGAGACTTTTCATATTTATTTAACCCCTTTGTAGCAACTTACAGTATTTCCTTTTTTTAAATTAGAATAATAAAGCTTTATTATGTTGCATGTCTGTTGACCCAGATCAAACCTCTCTGAGAATCTGCTGCTCATAACAAGGATAAAAAATGTTTCCTTTGAATTCCCTAAAAATGATCACAACTAATTTTTTAAATGGACATTACGGTCAAAATTGAAATGCACATAGAAGAATTACATCTTTGAATAGAAACATATTTGAAACATTATTAGCAAAAATGCTTCTAGTAAAAGTTATCACTGTTTAAGTGTTAGAATTTTTCTCTGCACGTGCATGTGAAGCATAGCTAGATATTCTCAGTGCACCAGCATTTTAAATACTGCAGCTGCCCAGAGCACCAGTGGGGCTTGTATCATGTCAGCAATGAACAAATTGAGTAATTAGCAGATGGTACAAGCACCTTAGGCTCTCTGAGAAACTGCTGTGTTTAAAATGCTGGTGCACAGTGCATACTTAAATATGGTTTTGAAACAGCTATATCTTTTATTAGAAGCATTTTTTTCTTATACATTTATATTCCAAAAATGCTTCTATTCAAAATTGAAATGCATCTATATGGATTCTAATTTTGTCTGGAATGTCCCTTTAATCTTTTTTTTAAAAAAAAAGGATTGAGCATAATAAGTTTATTTTAAAAGGCAAACAAACAAGAAAACACAAAGAATAAATATGATATAAAACATTTTTACAAAACAATCTAATCCCCCCCTTAAAGGGACACTGTATCCAAAAATTTAATTTCGAGATTCAGATTGAGCATGCAATTTTATGCAAATTTCGAATTTACTCCTATTATCAAATTGTCTTCATTCTCTTGGTATCTTTATTTGAAATGCAAGAATGTAAGTTTAGATGCTGGCCCATTTTTGGTGAACAACCTGGGTTGTCCTTGCTGATTGGTGGACAAATTCATCCACCAATAAAAAAGTGCTGTCCAGAGTACTGAAACTGAAAAAAAGCTTAGATGCCTTCTTTTTAAAAAAATTATAGCAAGAGAACGAAGAAAAATTGATAATAGGAGTAAATTAGAAAGTTGCTTCAAATTGCATGCTCTTTCTGAATTACAAATGCACAAATTTGGGTTCAGTGTCCTTTTAAATAAATGTATCTTCATTGTATCCTCATCATGTAAGCTTATCAGATACTTACATAGGTGATTATTATATTGTCAGTTCTTACCAATGCAACATAAATAGTTAATTAGACATTTGTTATGCCCTGCGTACAGTTCCTAAATCTGAGCCTTAGATGCACCAATGTAACTGCTTCCTATACAGATATAAAGTATGCTGTCTGATACTGCTATGGGAAATACAAAACATATAAGAGCAGCGAAGTGAAAAACAAATCAAACAATAAAAATAGAAGAAAATTGCCTCATAAAAATAAGTTATTTTAAATTTATATGAAATATGAGACAATTGATCTTATCCTTTATTTATAAAATTCAAATGTATTCTGTAGAATAGGGAGTACTGAATGCATAAAATGTACCGCCGTATAAATGTATTCATGCAATCTATAGTTGTGCATTGCCTGTATTTGTTACCTGTCAGCCTGTTAATATTAAGCAGGCGGTCGGTGCAAAATGCATGATCTATATGGCCAGTACTGTCCTGTATTCTCTGCTTCCTATTGGCCCATGATGCTTTCATTTTCTGTCTTAAAGGGACATAAAACCAAAAATGTTTCTTTCATAATACAACAACTTTCTAATTTACGTCTATTATCACTTTTTCTTTGTTCTCTTGGTATCTTTTGTTGAAATACAGGGACGTAAAGCTCATGAGCATTCACATGCCTGCAGCAATATATGGCAGCCGTTTTGTAAGACTGTTATCTATTTGCAAAATTGCTAGATGACAGCACTATTTCCTGCCATGCAGTGCTTCAGAAACCTACCTAGGTATCTCTTCAACAAAGAATACTATGGGAAAAAAGCACATTTGAAAATGAAAGCAAACTGAAAACGTTTTAAATAATTGTATGCTATGTCTGAAACACAAAATAATTGGTTTGGGTTTTATATCCCCTTAAATGTTGTGCTGTTTATTTATTCTATGCAAATGATCTGAAACCTGTTCACTACCCCTGCTTTGTTTGCTTTTATTGCACTATTTATAATGTGCTGTATTGCTATAGCTGTGCAGTGTATATACCCTGTTAGTAGCACTTCTATGGGGTTGCTAAGCACCCAATCATTATTGCAGCATCCAACAATTCTCAAAGATGTGGACAATTTTGATATCAATTTTGATATCACCAATGGCGAACAGTGGTATGAGTGGGGACACTCATACCACTGTTCGCCATTGGTGATATTAATTTTGATAATTTGTAACTTAAGAGCCCTGTGCTTTCTGCGTAAGCACTATATACCCATATAAGTAAAATTTACCTACATGCCCTGTGCTGTCTACTTATGTGCTGTACACCCATATAGGTGCTGTTTACCTAACTGCCCTGTGCTGTCTATATATCATGTACTATACACCTGTATCTGTGCTCTGTAACTGCCCTGTGCTGTCTATATATCATGTACTATACACCTGTATCTGTGCTCTGTAACTGCCCTGTGCTGTCTATATATCATGTACTATACACCTGTATCTGTGCTCAGTAACTGCTCTGTGCTGTCTATATATCATGTACTATACACCTGTATCTGTGCTCAGTAACTGCTCTGTGCTGTCTACATATCATGTACTATACACCTGTATCTGTGCTCTGTAACTGCCCTGTGCTGTCTACATATCATGTAATATACACCTGTATCTGTGCTCTGTAACTGCCCTGTGCTGTCTATATATCATGTACTATACACCTGTATCTGTGCTCTGTAACTGCCCTGTGCTGTCTATATATCATGTACTATACACCTGTATCTGTGCTCTGTAACTGCCCTGTGCTGTCTATATATCATGTACTATACACCTGTATCTGTGCTCTGTAACTGCCCTGTGCTGTCTATATATCATGTACTATACACCTGTATCTGTGCTCTGTAACTGCCCTGTGCTGTCTATATATCATGTACTATACACCTGTATCTGTGCTCAGTAACTGCTCTGTGCTGTCTATATATCATGTACTATACACCTGTATCTGTGCTCAGTAACTGCTCTGTGCTGTCTACATATCATGTACTATACACCTGTATCTGTGCTCTGTAACTGCCCTGTGCTGTCTATATATCATGTAATATACACCTGTATCTGTGCTCTGTAACTGCCCTGTGCTGTCTATATTTCATGTACTATACACCTGTATCTGTGCTCAGTAACTGCTCTGTGCTGTCTACATATCATGTACTATACACCTGTATCTGTGCTCTGTAACTGCCCTGTGCTGTCTATATATCATGTACTGTACACCTGTATCTGTGCTCTGTAACTGCCCTGTGCTGTCTATATATCATGTACTGTACACCTGTATCTGTGCTCTGTAACTGCCCTGTGCTGTCTACATATCATGTACTGTACACCTGTATCGGTGCTCTGTAACTGCCCTGTGCTGTCTACATATCATGTAATGTACACCTGTATCTGTGCTCTGTAACTGCCCTGTTCTGTCTGTATATCATGTACTGTACACCTGTATCTGTGCTCAGTAACTGTCCTATACTGTCTACATATCATGTACTGTACACCTGTATCTGTGCTCTGTAACTGCCCTGTTCTGTCTGTATATCATGTACTGTACACCTGTATCTGTGCTCTGTAACTGCCCTGTTCTGTCTATATATCATGTACTGTACACCTGTATCTCTGCTCAGTAACTGCCCTGTGCTGTCTACATATCATGTACTATACACCTGTATCTGTGCTCTGTAACTGCCCTGTGCTGTCTATATATCATGTACTATACACCTGTATCTGTGCTCTGTAACTGCCCTGTGCTGTCTGTATATCATGTACTGTACACCTGTATCGGTGCTCTGTAACTGCCCTGTGCTGTCTATATATCATGTACTATACACCTGTATCTGTGCTCTGTAACTGCCCTGTGCTGTCTATATATCATGTACTATACACCTGTATCTGTGCTCTGTAACTGCCCTGTGCTGTCTATATTTCATGTACTATACACCTGTATCTGTGCTCAGTAACTGCTCTGTGCTGTCTACATATCATGTACTGTACACCTGTATCTGTGCTCTGTAACTGCCCTGTGCTGTCTATATATCATGTACTATACACCTGTATCTGTGCTCTGTAACTGCCCTGTACTATCTACATATCATGTACTTTACACTTGTATCTGTGCCCAGTAACTGCCCCGTGCTGTCTACATATCATGTACAGTACACATGTATCTGTGCTATGTAGCTGCCCTGTGCTGTCTATATATCATGTACTATACACCTGTATCAGTGCTCTGTAACTGCCCTGTGCTGTCTATATATCATGTACTATACACCTGTATCAGTGCTCTGTAACTGCCCTGTGCTGTCTATATATCATGTACTATACACCTGTATCTGTGCCCAGTAACTGCCCCGTGCTGTCTACATATCATGTACAGTACACATGTATCTGTGCTATGTAGCTGCCCTGTGCTGTCTATATATCATGTACTATACACCTGTATCAGTGCTCTGTAACTGCCCTGTGCTGTCTATATATCATGTACTATACACCTGTATCTGTGCTCTGTAACTGCCCTGTGCTGTCTACATATCATGTAATATACACCTGTATCTGTGCTCTGTAACTGTCCTGTGCTGTCTATATATCATGTACTATACACCTGTATCTCTGCTCAGTAACTGCCCTGTGCTGTCTACATATCATGTACTGTACACCTGTATCTGTGCTCTGTAACTGCCCTGTGCTGTCTATATATCATGTAATATACACCTGTATCTGTGCTCTGCAACTGCCCTGTGCTGTCTATATATCATGTACTATACACCTGTATCTGTGCTCTGTAACTGCCCTGTGCTGTCTATATATCATGTACTATACACCTGTATCTGTGCTCAGTAACTGTCCTATACTGTCTACATATCATGTACTGTACACCTGTATCGGTGCTCTGTAATTGCCCTGTGCTGTCTACATATCATGTAATGTACACCTGTATCTGTGCTCTGTAACTGCCCTGTTCTGTCTGTATATCATGTACTGTACACCTGTATCTGTGCTCTGTAACTGCTCTGTGCTGTCTATATATCATGTACTATACACCTGTATCTGTGCTCTGTAACTGCCCTGTTCTGTCTATATATCATGTACTATACACCTGTATCTGTGCTCTGTAACTGCCCTGTGCTGTCTACATATCATGTACAATACACCTGTATCTGTGCTCTGTAACTGCCCTGTGCTGTCTATACAGGCAGTGCAGAATTATTAGGCAAGTTGTATTTTTGAGGATTAATTTTATTATTGAACAACAACCATGTTCTCAATGAACCCAAAAAACTCATTAATATCAAAGCTGAATAGTTTTGGAAGTAGTTTTTAGTCTGTTTTTAGTTATAGCTATTTTAGGGGGATATCTGTGTGTGCAGGTGACTATTACTGTGCATAATTATTAGGCAACTTAACAAAAAACAAATATATACCCATTTCAATTATTTATTTTTACCAGTGAAACCAATATAACATCTCAACATTCACAAATATACATTTCTGACATTCAAAAACAAAACAAAAACAAATCAGTGACCAATATAGCCACCTTTCTTTGCAAGGACATTCAAAAGCCTGCCATCCATGGATTCTGTCAGTGTTTTGATCTGTTCACCATCAACATTGCGTGCAGCAGCAACCACAGCCTCCCAGACACTGTTCAGAGAGGTGTACTGTTTTCCCTCCTTGTAAATCTCACATTTGATGATGGACCACAGGTTCTCAATGGGGTTCAGATCAGGTGAACAAGGAGGCAATGTCATTAGATTTTCTTCTTTTATACCCTTTCTTGCCAGCCACGCTGTGGAGTACTTGGACGCGTGTGATGGAGCATTGTCCTGCATGAAAATCATGTTTTTCTTGAAGGATGCAGACTTCTTCCTGTACCACTGCTTGAAGACGGTGTCTTCCAGAAACTGGCAGTAGGACTGGGAGTTGAACTTGACTCCATCCTCAACCCGAAAAGGCCCCACAAGCTCATCTTTGATGATACCAGCCCAAACCAGTACTCCACCTTGCTGGCGTCTGAGTCGGACTGGAGCTCTCTGCCCTTTACCAATCCAGCCACGGGCCCATCCATCTGGCCCATCAAGACTCACTCTCATTTCATCAGTCCATAAAACCTTAGAAAAATCAGTCTTGAGATATTTCTTGGCCCAGTCTTGACGTTTCAGCTTGTGTGTCTTGTTCAGTGGTGGTCGTCTTTCAGCCTTTCTTACCTTGGCCATGTCTCTGAGTATTGCACACCTTGTGCTTTTGGGCACTCCAGTGATGTTGCAGCTCTGAAATATGGCCAAACTGGTGGCAGGTGCACGCTTGACTTTTCTCAGTTCATGGGCAGTTATTTTGCGCCTTGGTTTTTCCACACGCTTCTTGCGACCCTGTTGACTATTTTGAATGAAACGCTTGATTGTTCGATGATCACACTTCAGAAGCTTTGGAATTTTAAGAGTGCTGCATCCCTCTGCAAGATATCTCACTATTTTTGACTTTTCTGAGCCTGTCAAGTCCTTCTTTTGACCCATTTTGCCAAAGGAAAGGAAGTTGCCTAATAATTATGCACACCTGATATAGGGTGTTGATGTCATTAGACTACACCCCTTCTCATTACAGAGATGCACATCACCTAATATGCTTAATTGGTAGTAGGCTTTCGAGTCTATATATAACATGCATAAAGAGGATGATGTGGTCAAAATACTCATTTGCCTAATAATTCTGCACTCCCTGTATATCATGTAATATACACCTGTATCTGTGCTCTGTAACTGTCCTGTGTAGTCTATATATCATGTACTGTACACCTGTATCTGTGCTCTGTAACTGCCCTGTGCTGTCTATATATCATGTAATATACACCTGTATCTGTGCTCTGTAACTGCCCTGTGCTGTCTATATATCATGTACTATACACCTGTATCTGTATATCATGTACTATACACCTGTATCTGTGCTCTGTAACTGCCCTGTGCTGTCTATATATCATGTACTATACACCTGTATCTGTATATCATGTACTATACACCTGTATCTGTGCTCTGTAACTGCCCTGTGCTGTCTGTATATCATGTACTATACACCTGTATCTGTGCTCTGTAACTGCCCTGTGCTGTCTGTATATCATGTACTATATACCTGTATTTGTGCTCAGTAACTGTCCTATACTGTCTACTAGTGATGTCGCAAATAGTTTGCTGGCGAATAGTTCCCGGCAAACATAGCTTGTTCGCGTTCGCCGCGGCGGGCGAACATATGCGATGTTCGGTCCGCCCCCTATTCGTCATCATTGAGTAAACTTTGACCCTGTACCTCACAGTCAGCAGACACATTCCAGCCAATCAGCAGCAGACCCTCCCTCCCAGACCCTCCCACCTCCTGGACAGCATTCATTTTAGATTCATTCGGAAGCTGCATTCTTAGTGAGAGGAGGGACAGTGTAGCTGCTGCTGATTTAATAGGGAAATCGATAGCTAGGCTAGTGTATTCAGTGTCCACTATAGTCCTGAAGGACTCATCTGATCTCTGCTGTAAGGACAGCACCCCAAAAAGCCCTTTTTAGGGCTAGAACATCAGTCTGCTTTTTTTTTCCGGTGTAATCTAATTGCAGTTTCCTGCCTGCCAGAGTGTGTGTCAGTCTCACAGCGTATACTGTGCACACTTGCCCAGTGCCACCACTCATATCTGGTGTAACAGTAGTGTACATTTAAAAAAAAAAACAACACTTTTATGACTGTGAAATAATAGCAGTCAGTTTCCTTTACATGTGTGCGTTTCAGTGCTTGCCAGGGCACAGTGTCACCCCAGTGCAACTCATATGTTGGGTAACAGTAGTGTACATTTAAAAAAAAACAACGCTTTTTTGACTGTGAAATAATAGTAACGTAACAGGGATTAAACTGATAAGAATAGTACTACTTAACACACCACTCCTATCTGGTGGCACATTAGATTGCACGCGCAGTGCCCCAAATTTGAAGTAGGAGGACCGACCAAGTATATTTTTCCATCTCCCGGTTCCTAAAATCGATGCCATATACACGTCCCCTGATAGGGGACGTAACAGGGATTAAACTGATAGGAATAGTACTACTTAACACACCTTATAATAATGCAGAGAGAGGCAACGCAGAGAGAGGAGTCTGAAGAAGAGGAGTCAGAGGAGGAAGGTGGCTTTGAGGAGGTGGAAGACCAAACACAGCAGGCGTCCCAGGGGGCTTGTTGTCACCTTTCGGGGACCCTTGGTGTTGTACGTGGCTGGGTGGAGGAAGAGACCTTCAATGACATCAGTGAGGACAAGGAACGGGACATGGCTAGCTTGGTATCCAACCTTGTGCAAATGGGGAGTTTGCGGTTGTGCAAATGGACTGTTTGCGGTGCGTTAAACGGGGAGTTTGGTCTGTCACTGTGAAGCGGACGTAACCCTTACACTACCTGATCGATACAACATCATACCTGATGTTTTAAAGCACGTTATTCCAAACAATTTAGGAATGTTAGGTGATTTATGCCCTTTATGGATTAAAACCAGACTCTGCATCAACTATGTAATTTTCCATAGGAGTTTTGCCATGGATCCCCCTCCGGCATGCCACAGTCCAGGTGTTAGCCCCCTTGAAACAACTTTTCCATCACTATTGTGGCCAGAAAGAGTCCCTGTGGGTTTTAAAAATCGCCTGCCTATTGAAGTCTATGGCGGTTCGCCCGTTCACCGAACATTTGCG
Source organism: Bombina bombina (assembly GCF_027579735.1). NCBI lineage: Eukaryota > Metazoa > Chordata > Amphibia > Anura > Bombinatoridae > Bombina > Bombina bombina. The sequence continues at coordinate 243,923,243 of NC_069506.1, read as the reverse complement.
GAAATTCACGTTCGCCGACGCAAAATTTTATGTCCGCGACATCACTACTGTCTACATATCATAAACTGTACACCTGTATCTGTGCTCTGTCTGACTTAGGCATGGCATACCCATACCTTTGCATCTTTATTTATCCTAGGCTTGTACAGATATACAGTATTTTCCCTAACTAATTTATGTTCTATCCTGTGCTGTGCATCAGTTCTGGATTAAGCAATTTATACTATTTATTTTCTTCTAGGCTTGCATCTATCCAGGGCTATGTACCTCTCCCATATCTTGAGGCTGTCTTTGGCTTAGTATTTATTTTCAGCTATGTATCTAAACTTAGCTTAGTATACATACTTTGCTTTGTATCTATCTAGTGTCGTAAACATGATTTGTGTTATGTCCCTAAATAGTTCTGTATAAAAAATGATTTTGCCATACAGTCTATATCGAATAAAAAAAAAACACTGAATGTTGTAATACTGTAACATTTTGTACCTATCCAGTGATGCTGTGCATCTGTTTGAGGTTGAGTATATATATATATATATATATATATATATATATATATATATATATATATATATATATATATATATATATATATATATATATATATTATATCAAGAATGTATATGTATCTATCTATCCTTGTATATAAATATTTTATGTTTTGCCACTCTTGGCTGTGTATTGATCACTGAAGTTTTATATCTTTTTTTTGTGTATAGGTTTATATTATACAGTCTACTGAAATACATCAAAAACATAATCCTATATAGAGAAACAGGTATTTGCGAATGACATGAAAATACACGCACGGCGTAATGAGGTTTCCCATTTGCATATGCAATGTGATAAATATAGCTGAGCAAAACAGGAAGATGCGTCATACCTAATTATAATAGAGCAGATCTTGGATTACAGTCTTCTAACTAGTAATATTCCTGAAAGAAAAAGCAATTGTGCATAAAAAATATATCAGTTGTAGGAATGAAAATCTATCTCAAAAAAAGCAAAATGCATTTTTGTAATGCGTTAACCTGAGACCATTTTTTGGAAAGAACAGTTTGCAATCATCAGTACACCTCTAGATAATAGTGTTCACTAACAGTTTCATCAGCAAAATGCAATAAACAAGACAAGTTGCTGGGTATAATGTGTGAGTCAGCAGTGAAGTGTATGGTGATACAAAAGGAGAGCCATATAGATGTGCAATTGGCAGAATATGACACACTCAATTAAGCAGTTTTCAGGATATATCCTGTGGCTGCTGCAGAATATAAAGTTAGACATTTACCGTAGCAAAAGTCATGGTGGAATTTAAAAAAAATTCAAACTGTTGTGTTCTATCTTAATGTATAATTGAATACATTTGCAGTGCGCTATTTATTTTCTGACTGTACTCTAGCAGTGCCATTAAAGACTGAGCTTGGTCATAATGTCTCAGTTAATTCTAATATCAACAAATTGAAGCTGGGAGCTATACTGACTCAGGTAGGTAACAGGTGGGGATATATTTAGTGGTTGGGCTTAAAAGGACATTAGAAAAGCTTAGGGATAAAGATTGGGAGTTGGATGCCAACTTGCAGAGCACTGCATTAGGCCAGTGATATAATAGGGAAATTGCTTGTCAATACATTGAGTACTCACTTGCAGACAAGGGATTAAAATCACTGTGATGTATCATCATTTTCATGTTATTGATTGGCTGCTTTTTGCATTTCAGTGGTACTCAATGGTTGCGTGCTATTTATGGAGAAACATAAATAAATACACATTTTATGAAAATGTTAAGAAATCAACTTACAAATGTTTCTTTAAAAGGTGTATGTAATGGAACTTAAACACTGAGATTATAATATAAAATGATAAATCATATAAATATCTGCAATATACTTTCATTATTTATTTTTAATTCCATTCTGAAATGGTGACTCTGAGTTGTTCAGTTCCTGTTAGAAATGGAAGTGCAGAACACAGTTATATTCCACACAGCCATTGGCTGCAGAATCTAGTAGCCTATTTATAACTGTCCCTAATTGGCCACAGCAGAGAAGGTAACCTAAGTTACAACATGGCAGCTCCCATTGTTTTATAGACACTAAAACTTTGCACTTGTTTTGTCAATATTAAATCAGCTGATACAACTTTAAAAATAAATCTACATGTTTTTCTCAGACTAATCATTTCTTTGAATGCATCATTCTATCTAGCATTTATTTAGTGTTTAATGTCCCTTTAAATATGTTTCAAATCTTATGCAATTTCTAAGCATAAAAAGCATTATTTAAAGTCATACATTACATTAAAATTACAGCTCAAATATGTATTATTACTAGTAGTGTTTACTATTTAGGGCAGATTTTCTTTGAACATTTTAGTCTGTAATATACCTTGATGAAAATAAACACAAAAAAAAACTGCGATTGTAACAAAGTATTTAATTATTGATAATAAAAAAACTTTAATCTTTATGATATGGGTTTTCCAATTCTGAGAAGTGTGCTCACTGCAGTCTTCACAAGCTTAACCCAACATTAATCAATAATTAGCCTCCGCAAGAGAGGTGATAAGATAAAATGCTGTAACATAATGCAAGCTTTCCAAACAAAACATACTGTGGAAAGCTGTGGTGAGGAGACTTTGGACATTGAAAAAGAGTTACAACAAACAAAAAAAGTCTTCAGAAAATGTTCACACTTGGCTATTATGTTAATATATTGCAATACAACAAAACTAGTTTGGTAACTAAGGTGTTTTATGTCCCTTTAAAACTGAACTCCTGTGTAAAACCAAACATTTTTCTCTCATGATTTACATAGAACATGCAATTTTCAACAACTTTTCATTTTACTTGTATTATCAAATTTGATTAATTCTCTAGGGGGTATATTTATCAATGTGCGAGCGGACATGATACAAAGTAGTGTATCATGTCCGCAGCACATCGATAAATGCATACGCTGTCGGCATTTATCATTGCACCAGCAGCAGTGGTGTATTTTTGTTTAGTGCTGCCCTAGGCACTCCAAATTCTGCCCCCCCCCCCCCCCCCATTAAAGGTTTTAGGCCTTTTTTCCACTTTTCGTAACAATTTAAAATAAAATGGGCTAGCAAAACACTTGCATACAGGTGGGTTGAATTGCATGCATCTCATACCATTTTATCCCTGAGAGAAGCGAGAGAAAAGAAGGGGAGGGGAAACAAGGGAGGGAAAGGAAAGCAGGAAGGGAGGGAGAGAGAAGAGAAAAGTGGTGAGGGAAAGAAAGGAGTAAAAGAAGGGAGCAAGGGAGGGAGTTGAGAGAAAGAAGGGAGTGAGTTGAGGGAGGGAGAGCGTGAGTTGAGGGAGGAAGGGAGGGAGAAAGGGAAAAAAGGGAGAGAGGAAGGGAGGGAAAGAAGAACACACTTTGAAACAATCACTGCCCTTTACATGCAACAACATACATTAATTACCATCATTCAAGTAATGAAAACTTTTTAAGTGTCCATCTACTATTTACTCCATGGGTTCATGAATGCAGAGAAAGATAGCTATTAGTAGCTAACATACATTAGCACTGAGAGTTTATAATTAGACATCACAAGCTGATCTAAGCAGTGCACAGACACGTCCAGTCTGTTAGCTGCTAAGATCTGCAATAGGCACTGCACTTGCAGACCCACCACGTATAATAAGGGGAGGCAGCATATCGGCACAAGGCCTTCTCCTCCAGCCTCACCTTGTAAGCATATCCCCGGTCAAGTTTCTCACCAAGAACGCTTCCACTGCAAAAATGTTGGCGGCTCTAAATTAAGTAACGGTTTAAAGGAGCACTGCCTGTAAAGAGTGACCTTAATCAGCGCATGTGCCTTTTCTTCTCTGTAAAAGTCTGCACTTTATCGATGACTGTACTGTGTGCTGGCTTTTAGATGGAGGATAGGACAGATGTGCTGTGCCTCTCAAATCTGCTGCCCTAGGCACCGGCCTTGTCGACCTAGGCCATAATACACCACTGACCAGCAGTTCTTGTGATTTGCTGGTGCAATGCCGCCCCCTGCAGATTTGCGGACAATCGGCCGCAAGCAGGGGGTGTCAATCAACCCGATTGTATTTGATTGGGTTGATTTCTGTCCGCAGCCTCAGAGCAGGCGGATAAGTTATGGAGCAGCGGTCTTTAGATCGCTGCTTCATAACTTCTGTTTCCAGTGAGCCTGAGGACTCGCCGGAAACAAGGGGCCTCAAGCTCCATATAGAGCTTGATAAATATGCCCCATAGTGTCTATTGATGAAAGAGCAGCAGTGCACTACTAGAGGTTAGCTGAACACATTGGTGAGCCAATTAAAAGAGGCAAATATGTGCAGCCACCAATCAGCTGCTAGCTCCCAGTAGTGCATTGCTGCTCCTGAGTCTACATAGGTATAAATTACAACAAAGGATACAAAGCAAATTAGATAATATAATTACATTGGAAAGTTTCTTAAAATGATATGGTATGTCTGTGTAATGTACTGTCCCTTTAAATAGATACAGAAAGAAACATAAACACTAAGACCCTAGTGCAAATAAAATGGTCTATACTGTATTTTTATCACTTCTCAATTCATTTAACTATAGCTATCCAGTGTCTCAAAACATAACAAAATTTGTTCCATTATAAAATCAAGATCAATTTTCTGATTTCAGCTGTGCAGTAAAAGACTGTAAGTCTAGGCTTACTAACGTTACATGCTATATAGTAGTAAGATAATTAAACCATATTTGTCAATAATAGTCATATTAGAAGGTAAGTACTCACTCAAGGGTAGATAACAAGTGACGCACTAACTGTTTCGCTCAGGTGTTAAGGGGTTTATTGCGGGTGTTACAAGCTGAAAGTAAACGTGTTCGCTCGAGTGCAATTGAATTTGAAGCATGTTGGGTTAGCGTGACTTCAGAGCTCTGGTTAAATGTTATGCTCAAATAAAAAGTTGCACAAAATAAATTAAAAAGTATAGTAACAATCATAATAATATAACTTTTTTATGAATTATTTTTTTTAAATCATATTTATTAGATGATAAGGGCTCAGAGATATGAGGTTTCAGGTGTTAAAAAAAAGGCAGGCAAAGGGCTTTAACATAGAGATACATATATATATATATATATATATATATATATATATGTGAATATATGTATTTACAGGCAAATATACACATATAAACACATAAATACATGTTTACATATGTAGATATATATATATATATATATATATATGTGTGTGTGTGTATTGGAGCCCTTTGCAGCCAAGTAGCTAAAAACATGAAAAATCATATTTCTGCAATATTCATATTTAATAATGGTCTTTGTACTTTAAATATCTTACATTCCAATGTTCTTTACATAGGGTAATATGTTATAAGTAGTAAATAGAACAAATTCTTCTATCTAAAGAACATTGGAATGGGAAATATTAATATTTCATGCCGGGTTAACGCACTTGAGAACATACGTCAGTTTACACGTCAGTAAGGGTGTTAGTTGTTTTTTGTTTTTTTTCTTGTTCCATTGAAATCTATGGTGGAATTCGTTAACTCAGTTGCGATATTCTACCCAGCTTATTGCATGGGTTGGGATAGCTCGCAAGCGAAAACTTTTACTTTCAACTTGCAATATGCATGGTACCCGGCTTGCAAAAATAGCACGCAAGCGGGAGCAATAAATAGCGCTCCACTCATAATCTAGCCTTCAGTTTGGGAGAACTCATAATGTAGTAAAGATACATTGGCAGATGAACCGGAACAGCATTGTAGTTATTGAATCAAATTAAATATTTATTATGTGCTGACATTTATTTTTCCATTAAAATAAACTTATATTAAAACAAACTCAACTATTTATTACCTGTAAAAATACCTATAGCATCATAGGTTCCAACATTCTGTATTTTAGGGAAATTATTCCAATACCAAATTGTATTTTTATTACTAACCCTAGCCAACTATGGGGTCAGTAATAATCTATCATTTGATAATCTGCCTTCAATATCAAAACAATCACAATCAGTCATCCAGTGTTTATTGGCAGCACATTTTATTGTTTCAGTACAAAATGGCCCTATATACTTAACATGTGCCAGGCAGTTTTTTCTAATCACAATCCAAATTCTCCATATTTACTTATGGATTTCAACATCTAATTGCACTTAATAACCACAGCCAACACTTTTCAACTTACCCCATTTTTTTTCAAATGTAACGTTAGTTTTGTGCATGTGGAAAATGCGCTGACCCTGCCATTTAGCTGGCGTTAGAAAGCAACGCCTTCAAGCAGATTCAAATACTACTTGCTCAATCAACTTAAGTTAAAAAACACTTTCCAATAAACGCTTATAAAAATTAGCAAAATCAAAAAACGAACAAATGCAAATGCTGGGCCTGTGGCTCTTATCTGCCATCAATATTTATGTTTCTATCAAGGGGTCATGATCTCAAGCTGAAGGGTAGTAGATTCAGGAGTAGTTTGAGGAAGCACTTCTTTATAGAAAAGGTGATTGATTCATGGAATAAACTTTTCACAAGAGGTAGTAATTACAAAAACTGTGGGGGACTTTAAGAATACCTGTGATAAACATAAGGTTATCCTACAAACTAGATAAATTATACTTTTAGGATATCGGACAGACTTGCTGGGCCTATGGCTCTTATCTGCCGTCAATATTTATGTTTCTATGTTTCCCACTATATCAATAATGCCCCCTTTAAATACCCTCAATGGCTTTGGAATTCCACAGGTTAATTATACACATTTCATGTGTTAACATCAAATAAATCAATAAACAGGCCCTTTAACTCGCAATATAACCACTAATTGCAATTTAGTTGTTGTTATTTATGTGAATAACGTTTTTTTATCATGAAATTGGGTGATTAATGATGAAGGTAATAATTTAGTGTTAAGATAACGATTTCAGGTGGTATTAACAGACAAAGCCTTTTTAGGATTGTGATCACTGGGAATACACTGACAATACCAGCTGAAGTTCAGCAATTGATATCTGCTGAAGACAAGCACAAGATTGTGACCAGCCTCTAAAGGTTTAAGCTGGTAATGCAAAAATAATATGAACTAACAAATTAGATTACACAAATTGCCTCAGAATATCCCTTTAAGAATATGTTAACTAGATGACTGAAAGGGCTCCAATGATTTTATAAATGATTCCATTACTGTAATAAGGTTTCCCTTGGTGAGAATACATGCTTGCCAGTGTATTTGTGAAGTGAGCCAGGGACAGGAGGTGCTTATTTATTAGGAATACACTTTAGAGTATTTGTTAGTATGAGACTGTAATGACTATTGCTGACCTGATGCATTTGCAGCATGTCATGAGTATTAGATTCATCCAACAAAATGTTATAGCAATTTTATAAGCAGTTAAAAATGAGAATAATTCAGCATTATTGTTGACCTTATAACTACTGCAGAGAAAGATAGACACATTACAATTAACTCTTTATTTAATAGTTATTATTATTATTCTTTATTTATAAAGCGCCAACAGATTCTGCAGCGCTGTCCATGGGTAACAAAGATAAAAGGACAGTACAATATGAGACACCAGACAAAATGTAACAAACAAATACAGGGGGAATTGGGAGCCCTGTTCCCATGGGAACTTTTAATCTAAATGGGAAGGAGGATGAGGAACAGGATTTGGAGACTGCAAAGGTGGGAATGATGTTAGTGTGGAGTTAGATGAGGGCAACTATTAGGCAAGTGGAATTCATTAGTTACTGATTTGGTGATAGGCTTCCCTGAACAAGAAGGTCTTTAGGGAGCTTTTAAAGGAGGAGAGGTTGGGGGAAAGAATTAAAAAGTTATTTTAATTTGTCTTTACAAATAATATATATAAGTCTTGAAAGGAAAGATCCACTGACGCAGTTGACAGTGACTATTTGGAACATTCAGCCAGATATTGGAGGGAACAGTGAGGGAAATACTTTAGCATACACAAGTAGTCTTTACCTGTAGTATGAATGATTTTTATTTTTATTCTGAGTCTGAAAACTCAGGATATGAGGAAAGAGCAATGAGACTGGAACAGTAGAGCTGCAGATGATGAATGATGAGACAGCCAATTAAGAAAGGATTTCAGTCAAGGAAGGACACGATGAGTGAGTGATTTTTAATTTTAATTGTGTCTTGTTTCAGAATAGGGCTAATTGTGAAAATGTTTCAGGTAAGGGAAGCACAGTTTACAGAATGATTGAATACAAAGACTGGTTAAAGAAACAAAGGTTTTAAACTTCTAGGAAATATTCTGCTGTGAGCATTGTGTAGAAGGAGCTTCTGAGAGTCGTGTACCAGACTCTATTGTGAAAGACATACAGAGTAGCCAGTTAATGGATCTAGACCAAAATGTATCTTCTCCAAAAATGTAACCAGAAAAAAACTATCATCTTTGATGGGAAAATGCCGTAGACAACATTATATAGGTGTAACAATAATCATGATGCAAGGCAAGTTATTGATTTATGATAACTACTCTGGTTTCAATGGCTATGTTCACAAGAGTAAACTCCTAATATGTATTACTTCTTTTTTTAAATGTTAATATATAGAATTATTTGACCAATTCCTATTTATTATCCACTTACTCTTTTTAGACCTTACAAGATATGGCCAGCTTAAATCTCATTCAAAACACAAAAGTTAACTATGGCCCTTAAAAAAAAAAAATGCAGCAAAATCTAGTTGAGAAAAATCAAGCCAGTATTTAAAATCAATTGGTCGAGCCTGTTCATTGGCTAATGCGTACAATGCTGCAGAAAAAATATATGTACTTACAATATGCCAGGCATTGGGCAGTCATATTGACTTTGAAGGCTATTCAACAAGCGAGAAAAAAAACATGCTTCTATTCTCGCTGTAAATCTTCGCTATATACTTGGTGGTGAGTACTATTGTACGTAATGGTGGAAACAGACACATACAACAGTGCAGAAAATACTACCTGTATATGTAAAATGTATCAATTGATTTTTGAATTTAATTATTTGTATGTATCTAGGCACACACATAAGCTACAGAAAACATTTAAAAAAGAGAGGTTAAAATATAAACATCAAGATTTCCCTGCTTTCTTTTTTTTTCAAGTGCTACTTGAAAGGACTGCTTGTTTTTTTCAAGCACTGCTTAAAAACTTGCTGCCATTTGCATGAATATCAGGCTGCACATTTTCCCTGCATTCCTTATTGAATATGCATGAAAAATGTAATGCAGATTAAAGCAAACACACTTACAAATATGCAACATGTCTCTGAGTAAAGTCCTAGGGCCTGCTGTTAGCACCATGTGACACTGCTTTCTGTTGCTATCATGTTGCATATTAGATGTCTGTTAGCTATAGATGATACATAGAAAGATATCACAGCTTTTCCAAGATGTATTATAGGGCAGCTTTGGCATACCTATTGCATTAGTGCCCAAGGTGGTATACAAAATAAATCTATTGTCACTACACTTCTGTGCTCCTAAAGTGCATCTGGGGAATTACAACTGCCACCATACTGCGGCTTAACATAATGATTATGAACAGCGCTGCTTGGCATGGTACAAAACAACAGCTAACACCAGTGTGAATATAGTGTAACACAGACTTTATGGTAAATGTGCACACTGGCACCCATACTAATGGGATGCTTTTATACCCACTGCCATAAAAGTCTTCTATATACCCTGCAGAATATCAACCTTTATTTTTATTTTTTTTGCAGTGCAGTAGGTATATCACAAAGCTAAAAACAAAGGCTTATGTGCTGCAGATATGACATAGAGATTAGTCGCAGCATGAAAAAATATATGAATTAAGACTTAAAGGGACAATCCAGCCAAAATCGGAATGGATGTGAGTGGATTTCAGTTTTGAATAGAAGCATTTTGCAGTATACATGTATTAGCAAAAATGCTTCTAGTAAAAGCTATAGCTGTTTCAAAAGTGTATTTAAGTATGCACCGTGTACCAGCATTTTAAACACAGCACTTGCACAGAGAGCCTAAGATGCTAGTATCATCTAGTAATGATGCAATTTGTTAATTGCTGACATGATACAAGCCTCACTGGCACTCTGAGCAGCTGCAGTATTTAAAATACTGATGCACTGAAAATATCTAGCTATGCTTCACATGCACGTGCAGAGAAAAATGCTAACACTAAAACAGTGATAACTTTTACTAGAGACATTTGTTCCAGTACATGTATAATGTAAATATGTTTCTATTCAAAGATGTAATTCATCTATGTGCATTTAAATTTTGACCGGAATATCCCTTTAATTAATATTATTTTACACATAGTATTATAGTACAGATACTCACATGGGCATTTTTGAGTATAGTTTTAGGGGATTATTGTCAAATTTGGCACCATCCCTGTATCCACTAAATCCATTTCAGATTTATATATATAAAAAAAAGGTACATTTTTGCAGATATTTTTCCAGAAATCCCATCTGACATTCTACAATGCTGTCCCTCTCTGCTGCTTTAGTAAGTTTCACCCCCTTAATCCATTCCAATTCACACTAATTAATTGTTCCTTAGTTCTTTGTACAATGAGACACCACAACAGTAGGAACCAGGCAGTCAGGGTGGATATTTTTACATATAAAGTGACCAGGTTTGGTCCTAGCTGGATGTCTGTTGACCCTTCACATGTTCCATCTTAGACCCAAGCTGTTTCTGCCCTTTGCTTAAGTATCCTGACAACAAGTAATTATTAAAATGTAAAATGAATCATCAGGTTATAATGAGCTGTCTTCCCTCTATGAGAAATATTAGTGAAATTTGAAAGTCAAATCCCAGGAGAGAGAAAGACTCAGTCAAGATGATAAAGCACATTTAGAATAAAAGTGACATCTGTGGTGAACACTCATTATGAGTAGTGGTACAGCACGCAAATCAAGCTATATAAATAATGGACTGGGGGGTCATAGATGGGTATTCAGAGTAATAGGCATGGTATAGTAGTTGCAATACTGGAATAATGGAAGGGGCCATCAGACAGTAGCAAATTTGAGGAGAACATTCAAGTGATGGTAAATCTGAGCATTTAACAAACGCTTGGATTTTCCATCACTAAAAATAAAGTGGAGTTTAAGTCCTCAATTATTAAAAAGGGTACTAAACTCACCCCCTTTCTGTGCTGCTGCATCTTGCTAAACTCAGTGGCTCTGGCCGCCCACGGCACATCGCTTTCCTTCAATGAGGTGACGTTTGCACCTCTAAACCAATAACTGTGCATGTCAGCTGACAGTTTTCTGAATGCTCGAATGGTTATTGGTTTAGAGGTGCAAACGTCACCTCATTGGTAAAAGAACGATGTGCCATGGGCAGTCGGAGTCGCTGAGTTTAGTGAGGTGCAGCGGCATAGTCAGGGTGAGTTTAGCACCTTTTTTTTAATAACTGATGACTTAAACGGCACTTTATTTTTAGTGATGGTAAATCCTAGTGTTTGTTAAAGGGACAGTTTACTCAAAATTCTTCTCCCCTTTAATTTGTTCCCAATGATCCACTTTACCTGCTGAAGTGTATTAAATTGTTTACAAGTAGCTCCTTTACCCTTATATTGGCATTTGAAATAGCTGATTTAGCATGTGGTATCCCCACCTATTCTGAAAGTTTGTGGCCGCAGGTCCAAGCTATAGATAAGCTTTGTAAACACAGCCAGCAGAAGAAATTACACTCCCAGTATATAGCAGAGATAAGGCAATAACATTTTGATTTTCCATTGTTCTCTCCAAGTACTGGTGATTGTTTTATGGACAGATATAAGATAAAGAAGCATATATATGTAAACAATGTGATACAGTAATGAGGTCTGATTATACCTACAAGCTCAACCCATTTAATTAGGTTGTGGCTTCAAAACACAAAATCAAAGCTTTAATATACACAAAAAAACCTTAAAAAGCTCATTTTCATACATTTTTTTTACTCTGCAGTTGGTAAAAAAGGCAATTGCAAACACATTAAGGGAAAAACAATTTTTCAGTATACTGTCCCTTTAAATACTCGGATTTACCATCACTCTAATCCCACTCTTATAATCCACAGGCTCTAAGGTAAGAGGGTTTCTTTTTATACTTGGGTGTGATTAGTGCTTGTTTGAAGCAAGAGGAAATGTGAGTGGTATCGTCTGTCTTGGAGAGTTGATTATAATAAGGTTAGCAAGATCTTGGGATATGAGAGCTAAGAGGATTTTCACTAGAAAGTTACAAAATAAAAGTACTTGAGGGATAGTAAATCTAATTTAAGTAGATCTATCACAAATAAATAAATTGTTTCTAAATGATGGACATTAAAGGGACATTATGATCTTTATATATGCATAGTATATATCAGTAATTAAAGAGACATAAAACCCCATGTTTACCGTACCTTTATTATTTAGGCCAATCAGGAACAAACACAAATAAGTTCATACACTGATCATGCAATCATATGAAAAGTCCCCCCTCGTTGAGGCAGTGTAAAAACAACACTTTTTCCTTAAAGGGGCATGAAACCAAAAACATTTTTTTTTATGATTCAAATATAGAGATTGCATTTTTAAACCCCTTTTTAATTTACTTCTATTATCAATTTTTTTTAGTTCTCTTGGTATATTTTCTAGAAAAAAAGCTCAGGAGTGTGCACGTGTAACATTTTGAGTTTATAAGCTTCAGTGTTAGGGATAGTGCTCTAACATACCTTGTACTTTGTAACGTTGTTATGGTCTTGACATTACTGCTTGAAACAACATTGGGTTTTAACATTTTCTATATTGAGATGTTTTGGTTCTAGCTAAATAATGGGAAAAAGCACTATAAAGGGACAGGTATTAATGGGGACAGAAATGAAGTACTGTATTGAAAACCATTTGCATATAAATATGCATAAAAGATCACATTTGTAAGTTCCTTTACATATCAAGCAATCACTGTGCAGAATGTAGGAATTTAAGGGTTCTAGATTCAACAGAATGCACTCCAGCCTCTGGGGGTAGTGAAAGTACACAAATAAGTTTTAAATTGCAGGGGAAAAAATAATTAATGAAAGCTTTTATTTTTATTGTGTTAAACCTTTTTGTTTAGTTTAATTTTCCTTAAAAGGACACTAAAGTCAAAATTAAGCTTTCATGATTCAGAATAAACATGCAGTTTTAAGAGACTTTCCAATTTACTTTTATTATCAAGTTTGCACAGTCTTTTTATATATGCGCACTTTCAGATACACCAGCTCCCTCTGAGCATGTGTTCAAGTTCACAGTGCATACATATAATAGTTTCTTATTGGCTGATGGATGTCACATGACACATGGGGCCACCAAATGGGGGAAAATATTTTTTTGTTTTATAAAAAAAATCTATTCATGATTTGAAATTCAGAGTAAATGCTACTTCATTATCTTTTTATTATTCACGTGTTAATTATGCAATTCTACTGTATTTAATGGTCATTTAATAAAAAGGCATTGCATTGATGTTTGGAATAGTCAGTGACAATTAACTAGCAGATAGTACAATGAAATCTCATATAGGGCCAGATTACCAGTGGAGTAATAACAGTTACACGCAAGCAAAAAGGGGTTTAACTGTTTGTGCGTCTGTTTTTTCACTCGTATTACCCGTTTGAAAGTAAACGCGATCGCTTGTGCGCAATTGAAGTTAACGAACATCGCAATATTGCATCCTCAGAACTCTGGTTAACTTTTTCACGAAACAAAAAAGTGTCACAAAACACATCAAAAATACATTACAAAGTACAGTTACACTCATAATAACACCATCTAATAGTAAAATATTTAAAAAAAAATATTGCAGTTATAAGGGCTCAAAGATATAAGGTCTCAGGTGTTAGAAAAAAAGTCAGGCAAAGGGCTTTAACATAGAGATACATAAATATACATATACATATATATATATATATATATATATATATATATATATATATATATATATTTATACGTGTGAACTTATGTATTTATACGTGTGAACTTATGTATTTATATGTGTGAACTTATGTATTTATATGTGTGAACTTATGTATTTATACGTGTGAACTTATGTATTTATATGTGTGAACTTATGTATTTATATGTGTGTATATATATATATATATTTATACGTGTGAACTTATGTATTTATATGTGTGTATATATATATATTTATACGTGTGAACTTATGTATTTATATGTGTGTATATATATATATATATATATATATATATATACATACATATATATATATATTCAGACATATATACATACAGTATATAAACACATAAACACATATGTAAACACATATACACATATACACATATTTGCGCGCGAGTAGGGTGTTAGGTTTTTTCAATTTCTTTTGCTCTATTAACTTCTATGGGGAACATGTTAAGTTTGTCTTTTTACACGCATCGGGTTCTCACTTGTGCGAAAACAGTTTACTTTCATCTTCTAATATGATCGCTACCCAATGCACGCAAAAAGCTTACTTCTAGCGGAGTCAGCTTGCGTGCGTAAGCTTTAAATACCGCTCCACTTGTAATCTGGTCAATAATGAGGAAAGGTGAGAAAGACAGTGTGCAAGGAATGTACGTAAGTAATCTACAAATATAAGTTTGTTCGATAGGAGTAACATGCAAAGACAGTTAGCGAAATAGAGAGCAAAAGAAGGTGTGAGCATGAGTAAGTGGACTTAAAAGGAAGACAATAAAAGGGTTTAAGAGGGAGGGTTCACTGACAAGAGGAGAGCATGACATCTACATGCGTATCTGTCCATTCCCAGGCCTCACGATACGGCTGAAGTACAAACCACAGTATGAAAGCGCAGCAGGGAAGGAAAAGTCCAGGGAGCCTTGTGTCTGATTGCCAGGAGGTTAAATGCATTAGCATAAAAAAAGATCTCATATACCAGGCACTTCCAATGTTAAGCACAAAAATAACTTATTCAATGAAAGATGTAAACACTCTCCCTGTATTAAATTATTCTATATAACCTACTCATTATAGCATTCAGAGAGCTTGCAATTTCTATATAATACATATAATATGCCATATATGCTACACAATACAAGATGTTTCTATAACTGGAATTGAACTACTTGGTATAGTGATTAATTATTTTACAAAAAGTAACAGTAAATTTAAAAAAAGTAAAATAGATAGATGGACAGATGCATAGATAGATAAATAGATAGAACAACACATGCAAACAATATATATTACTATATATTCCCAATATGGTAGACATTAACATTTCAAATTGAATTTGCATCTAGATTATAAATATTTATAAAGAAAGAAAGAAAGAAAGAAAGAAAGAAAAATATATAGATGATAGATAGATAGATAGATAGATAGATAGATAGATAGATAGATAGATAGATAGATAGATACTCTGTTGTAACAATGTCAGGATTATATTTTATTCAGTGGAGAAAGGTTGTATATTCCTAAAATCTATTTCTGTGATGCTCCCACAAAAGTAAAAGGGGCTTTGTTGGAATATAATGGATTAGATTCCAATCTGCTTGAGCCATATATATATATATATATATATATATATATATATATATATATAAAGTTGTATCCATAATAATCGATTGGTCTTGTTGTAATGATGCGGATATTGATGAAGACAGCCCCATTGGATCACTTCTGTGATTACACCTGGGAGATTTCAACAACATGCTGACTACTGCAAAACACATAGATGAATTGAATGTGCAGCAAATTTGTCATTTAGTAGATAATTCCATAGTTTATCTGCATAGTCAGTTCTGGCATGATTGTAATAAAGTTGTTGTAATTGCTATGTTTTCAACAAGGTTTAATAAAGTATAACATTCTGTATTTCTGATGAGTTGTTGTGGTTAAGTAATAATTTGCTAGATTGTAGAGTTAGTGATGATTAAATAGCAAAGCAGAACTAAGAGAGTTAGATAAGAATGGGTGACCTGTAGCAGAGGTTGTGTGCTCCTGGAACTGCATTCTATCTAGCAAGGAAAGGGTTAACATATGCCCTGACATGCCTTTGCCCTCAGAGACAGATGCCCTTCAGGTTTGGTGCTCCACACTAGATAATAGCAAAGGGTTAATTATTGCTTTTCAATCCTGTCTAGAAGAACATTACATAAATCTATAAATGAGGAAACAAAATTACTTTTTTAGACAGAATGGTAATCTGATAAAATTTATGTGAACTATATTATTGTATAAGTATGACATACACGTGCACAAATCAATTCATAAATATAGATAAAAAAGATAGATAGATAGATGATAGATAGAACAGCACATGCAAATAATATATGTTGCTATATATTCCTAATATGGTACACATTAACATTTTGAATTGAAATCACATCTAGATGATAGATATTTAGATTGATAGAGATAGATAGATATATAGATAGACAGATGGATAGAGATATTTAGATAGATAGATAGATAGATAGATAGATGGATGGTTCGCGATAGAAAGGTAGTTAGATAGAAAGATAGATAGATGGATAGAGATAGATGGATAGAGATAGATAGAACTAGATAGATAGATAGATAGATAGATAGATAGATAGATAGATAGATAGATAGATAGATAGATGGCAGATAGATAGATTGAGATAGTGAGATAGAAAGATAGATAGATAGATAAAGATAAACAGATTGATAGATAGATGATAGATAGATAGATAGATAGATAGATAGATAGATTTGCAAATACTTATAAATCAACACATTCACAGTCACACAGATGGGGAAGTCCCTCCATATATAGCAGCCATTAATGGTTTGCTGTGACTCACTCTCATAGCTCCCAAACATTTCTATATAACAGATGCTGTACACAGCAGGTCCTATACACAGCTGCATGAGCACAGAGCTCAGCATATCCCTTGGTCCCCGTGCTTGGGACTCAGCAAGGGATCAAAGGTCAACACAGACCCTCTGCCTATTTATCTTTTCATTGATTCAACCTTTTAATTTCCATAGCTATCTGTAATCATGTACTGTATTAACCCTTTCATTGACATACACAACAAAGCAGAGGACAGAGCAGAATCCTTAGAAAAGGAGCAAACAGAATGTCTTGGGTAAGTGGTAAGATTTGGCAGAGAGACCCCATCCTACTACCAAAAACCTTATCCTTGTATTCAATAATTTATTCATTTCTTCAACCTCTGAACCTGCAATTATGTATTGAAAACCATTTCAGCCCCTAAGGAATTTAATGAGCTATGCCCCAAGTCTTTAGGGCATCATGCAAACGATCCCACAAGAATTGATTCAGTCATGCAGTTTAGGAATTTTGCATGCTGCTGAACATTATTAGGAAAAAATATTCCCTCCTTCTGAAATGCCATCCCTTCAGTAGCCAAACACATTTTTAAGCTGTATTTCACAAGAATGCCAAACGCCAAGCACCCAGTAACCCCATAAAAGAGTTTATTGTTATCTATAATTGTAAACATATTTCAAACAACACCATACAAGGGATTGTATCATTTATTAACCCCCTCAACTTTTTCCATCACTTGTAGTATGCTGTAACATCTGATACATAAACAAGCATCCTTTACATGCCCTCCATCCAGTCCCATATTATTATTTTAATGGGCTGCTAAAAACAGCTGCAAGTAATGGGTTAATTACTTCCAATAGCTTATTATGCAATACTCCGCTGTTAACCCCTTTCACTGCTTAGTCCTACATTGTATGCATTTTGTAGGTCAGATGATAAACCACAGGGTAAAGATTATACATTAATCAGAAGACGGGCATCCCAAAACCCATAAAGCATATTGCATCCTTTCTTGGCAGCCAGGGGTTAACTACTTGCATCAGATTATTAATCAATGCGACCTATGTTCATCTGTTAAACACTAAATCCCATACTGCATGCATTCTATGGGGCAAATTACTCTTTTATATCCATAAGCAAGGAAAGGGATGTGATGGCAGAGTACAGGGGTACCCAAATATCCAGTACCTTGTGTCAGCATCACAATGAGCAAGCTGGACAGGCTCAGCCTCTGAAGTGGTGCCTTCATTTTTTTTCCTAGTCCGTCTCCTGTCGTCCTTCTTCTTATTCCCTCTTTATTTTGCTGCTTTCTCTCTCTTGTTTTCTCCTCTCTCTCTCCTGGTTAACCCTTTTCCCCCCTCCCTCCCTCCTCCTTGTGGTGGGAGATGTGCAGGGTGATGCAGAGCTAGATGCAGAAGAGCTGGACTATGCTCTAGGAGTCTCTGGCAATGCACCCTTGCTCTCTCTCTCTCTCTCTCTCTGGTGTATCTCAGTCACCCCCTCCTCTCTCTTCTGGTCCCTCACCCCCCTGTAACACACATACACACATACACTTCCCTAGCCTTCTGCAAACCATATGGGGCTTCTGACAGATGGAGGGTGATTGGCAGCTCAGAGGATCCAATCAGAAACCTAGCTGGGCAGGGGCTTGTCACTTAAATGACTGGCCAAGCAACCAATTATGGAAGCAGAATCTGGGGATGAAGGTGCGGTTTGGGTTGGTGGGATTTCTGATGATCTTGGCTGATATAAGCAGGATGCTTTTGTTACTGCAGCAATGGTGTGTGTAATTGTTTATGTTTATGTGAGGTTGTGTGTATGCATGCAGTTGTGTATATGTTTGTATTTGTGTATATTTACATATTTTTAAATATGTGATTGCATGGGATAGGCTTTTTTTGTGAGTATGTAAGGGTGAATGTATGCAAATAGTTGTATGTGCAAATATATATGCATATGTAAGAGAATATATGTGTATGATTATTTTTGTGCTCATGTTAGTATCTGTGTGTGTATGTACTTATATATTTGTGTATGATTATTTATGTGTATGCATCAGTATGTCAGCATGTGTCTGTATATTTGTATATATGTGTGTATTTGTGTAAATCTTTATATATGGGTGTGTGTCTGAGTAAATATTTATATGTTTCTTTATGTGTGTATGAATGTTTATATCATAATGTGTACGGGTTTGTGTGCATGTTTTCATATTTGTGTGCATCTTTATGTAACTGTGTGTGTTTATGTGTAATTGTTTTTTTTTTTATCTATGTTGTTTTTGTTAATGTTTATTATTTTCAATTCTGCTCTCCCCCCCACACACCTCTATATCCCTCTTTTACATATTATTCTATCTTCTCTGTACACACGATCTTAACTACTTTCACCTATAGTTGCAACCCACGTGTTATCTAAATAAACTTATTTGCTAACCATTTTAGATACATCTCCAAATCAGATTTGCATTTTCAGAGTAATTTGAAAGTTTTTTTTTTTTTTTTATAAATATAGATTTATTGGAATTCTAAGTGAATTTTGGCTGTTGTCTTTACACTCTGCTTTCTTTAAAAAATCAGGGGTTCTAGAGATCTGAGATAATCTTATCTCCTGCTGTCAACCGTCAGTATCATTTTATTAAAGTAATCTCTGATACAGTAGGTCCCTAGAGTATACTACAGAGAAACATAAACTCTTCACTGGTGATCATTATAGTGCAGACAGATACACATTTTTAGAAAGCTGTATTAAAGGGAAATTATGTAAAAATCTTCATAAATTGTTCAACTATGTGTAGCATATTTTGTTGTAATGTAGTTTTGTTATTTATCAGCTTTTCCTAAAATTCAATCCTGAAATTTCTGGTATTTCCACTATCCTTTGAGTGGATAGAATACATACTGTATGTTCTTAGATTTGTGACCCTTCAACATTATACACAGTGATTGCTTGATCAGATTTATTTATATCTTGCCATAGCTGGCTGCAAAGGAAATGCAGTATGTTCAGGCATAATTAAGATGCTTTTCTTTGACTTTATCCCTAGACTTTACATATTAAAGCAATATCAACTGTGGTTTATGCATTTTAAAGAGATTGTCCTCTCTTTTTGTTTAACCTGTTTAATATAAATGTTTGCACTTATTCCTGAACTGATGGTGATAATCCTTAGAAAAATCGTATATTTATATAGTTCTCCCCAGCAACATTTGCTCAGGATACATTGTAGCATAATTGCAGTGCTATCTGACACTGAAAGGGTTTAAAGGCTACTTGGTGAATCTAGCCCCATGGTATGAATATTGGTCTGACTATCTTTAAAGGGACAGTGTTTCCTAAAGTTTGTCGCTTTTATTTTTTTCTCAATGATCCATTTTACCTACTGAAAGGTATTCCATTGTTTACAAAAATCTAATTTATCTTTATATCAGCATATGAATTACCTGTTTTTTCTGTTATATTCCTACCTACAAAGAAGGTTTCTATACTTAAGTATAGGCTGTAGAAAAGCTATGTAAACATAGCCAACAGAAAAAAATTACACTCCCAGTGGGGATTAAGAGAGATGAGTAATAAAATGTTAATCTCCAGTTGTTCTCTGTAGGGATTGGCTTTGGTATACAGACAGATATAATATAAAGATCTTGCATGTGTGTGTCTAGAAAGTGATAAAATAAGGAGATCTGATTTCCCTTCAAGCTCAATACATTTTAATGGGTCTTGGTTTCAAAGAATAAAAACAGATATTTAATATACAAAAATAAACCCAAAGAAGCAACCTCTCATACATTTTATACTCTGCAGCTGCTATAACAAGTCACTGGAAACATATTAAGGGGAAAAACAATTTTACTGGTCACTGTCCCTTTAAGCTGAACAAAATATTTTACTTAATATTGAAGTAAAAATTTTACTTCAGCATTTCAAGTTTCATCTTTTAAAAGGACATGAAACCTAACATTTTTCTATGATACAGACAGAGAATTCAATTTTAAACAACTTTCCATTTTACTTAAAGGGACATTAAACTAAAAAAATGTATTTCATAATTCAGACAGCGAATACAATTTTAAACAACATTCCAATTTACTTCTATTATCTAATTTGCTTTATTCTTTAGATATCCTTAGTTAAATAAATAGCATTGCACATGGGTGAGCCAATCACATGAGGCATCTATGTGCAGCCACCAATCAAAAGCTACTCAGCCTATCTAGATATGCTTTTCAGGAAAGAATATCAAGAGAATGAAGCAAATTAGATAATAGAAGTAAAATAGAAAGTTGTTTAAAATGGTATTCTCCATCTGAATCATGAAAGAAAAAAAATGTGTTTAATGTCCCTTTAATGTGCTTAGTTCTCTTGGTATCCTCTGTTTAATAAGCAGCAATGCACTACTGGGAGCTAGCTGAATGCATTGGGTAAGCCAATGCCGTGAGAGATTTTTGTGCAGCCACCAATCAGCAGCTTCTGAGCTTACCTTGGATACCAAGATAATGAGACAAATTAGAAGTAAATTGGAAAGTTGTTTAAAATCACCTGCTCTATCTACATCTTTAAAAAATAATGGGTTTAATCTCCATTTAAGTCTACAAAAGAGGACAGTTAAGTCAAAATTAAAGTTTTATTTTCTAATTTACATCTATTATAAAATGTAGTTTGTTCTCTTGGTATCTTTTTTTGAAAGTAAGTTCAGGAGCAACAATGAACTTTATCAAGCTAGCTGGTGATTTGTGTCTACCTTATATACTTCTTGCCATTGGCTAACATGATATTTTCCACTAGGCTTACTTTTCAACAAAAGAAACCAAGAGAATGAACCAAATTTGATAAAAGATGTAAATTGGAAAGTAGTTTAAAATTGTATGATCATTGCTCCATCTGAATCATAAATGTTTAATTTTGACTTTACTGTCCCTTTAACATAATGCAGAGTTTCCAGATTTTAAGCTTGCTTTTAAAATAATATGCTTTTATTATTTGCTTTTTCAAATAAACTCACCAGTAGTTTGTACCATGCAAAAAACTCCACTCCTTATCTACAAATGCGCACATTGTTTTCCAAAAGGTTATTTGACTTTTCCATTTCAATTGTTAGCTGAGCATTGTAAATCAGTGGGTACATTATAAAAAATGTCAGACTAAATGTGGGTAGACAGTAAGTTTTCTAGACTTCAGATCCATTAATACAAATATTTAAGATTAATATTTCAGAAATCTGGTATTACTGTATCTGTATGTTATATATCCCAGTTAAAACATTATAAAAAATATACTTTTCTAAAGTTTTATAGAAAGAGCTGCCGTTCTATGCAATTAACTTCATTTGTTCCTGCAGTGCACCCAAATATCAATGGTGCCAGCTCTCTTTACTCTATATTGTAGTGTTGCGGCAGGTTGTGCTGAGTGACAGCTGAGAAGACACACAGTGTGGCCTTCACTTAACTGTACACAGTGTTTGCCTGTCTCGTATCCAAAGACAAATGAACTATCATAATATTGCAAATCAATATTTGTGCAATTCAAATAGATTTTACGCATCCTTTGTCACAACTGCAAGTTGTGAGCGACCCTTCATTATAAACAGAGGAGCACCAATCTGTGAAAGATATTGCAAAAATACATTCAAAACAATACAGAACAAATTAATAAAAAAAAAACCTTGATAAAGCAGTAAACTTTAATATATACAAAAAAGAAAACTTGAAAAAAGAAAATAAAAATGAGACAACTTTGCCAGCTTTCAAATATAGCAAGACATAACTGCAAGGCAAGATCATTTACTAGAGCAATAGTGAGTCTTTATGGAGGATTTATATGCTTGTGGTTAGTATAGGTGAAAAATTATGACCCCTCCACTAGTGATGTCGCGAACAGTTCGCCGGAGAACAGTTCCTGGCAAACATAGCTTGTTCGCGTTTGCAGCGGCAGGCGAACATATGCAATGTTCAATCCGCCCCCTATTCGTCATCATTGCCTAAACTTTGACCCTGTATCTCACAGTCAGAAGGCACATTCCAGCCAATCAGCAGCAGACCCTCCCTCCCAGACCCTTACACCTCATGGACAGCAGCCATTTTAGATTCATTCGGAAGCTGCATTGCTAGTGAGAGGAGGGACAGTGTAGCTGCTGCTAATTTAATAGGGAAATCGATAGCTAGGCTAGTGTATTCAGTGTCCACTTCAGTCCTGAAGGACTCATCTGATCTCTGCTGTAAGGACAGCACCCCAAAAAGCCCTTTTTAGGGCTACATCAGTCTTTTTTCTTCTTTGTAATCTAATAGCAGTTGCCTGTCTGCCACTGCCAGCCTGTGTGTCAGGCTCACAGCATATACTGTGCCTACTTGCTCAGTGCCACCACTCATATCTGGTGTAACAGTAGTGTAAATTTAAAAAAAAAATTTTTTTACATCAGTCTGCTAGTGTAATCTAATAGCAGTTGCCTGCCTGCCACTGCCAGCCTGTGTGTCAGGCTTACAGCATATACTGTGCCTACTTGCTCAGTGCCACCACCAGTCATATCTGGTGTAACATTAGTGTAAATAAAAAAAAAACTTTTACATCAGTCTGCTAGTGTAATCTAATTTCAGTTGCCAGGCCAGCCTGCCACTGCCAGCCTGTGTGTCAGGCTCACAGCATATACTGTGCCTTCTTTCTCAGTGTCACCACCAGTCATATCTGGTGTAACAGTAGTGTAAACATTTTTTAAAAAATCTTTTACATCAGTCTGCTAGTGTAATCTAATTGCAGTTGCCAGGCCAGCGTATACTGTGCCCACTGGTCCAGTGCCACCACTCATATTATCTTGTTTAATAGTAGTGTAAGTGTACATTTTAAAAATAAAAAAAATATTTTTACTCTGAAACATCAGTCTGCTTTTTTGTGTCAGGCTCACAGCGTATACTGTGCCCACTGGTCCAGTGCCACCACTCATATTATCTTGTTTTATAGTAGTGTAAGTGTACATTTTAAAAATAAAAAAACTATTTTGACTCTGAAACATCAGTCTGCTTTTTTGTGTCAGGCTCACAGCGTATACTGTGCCCACTTGCCCAGTGCCACCACTCATATTATCTTGTTTAATTGTAGTGTAAGTGTACATTTAACAATAAAAAAAACTATTTTGACTGTGAAACATCAGTCTGTTTTTTTGTGTCAGGCTCACAGCGTATACTGTGCCCACTGGTCCAGTGCCACCATTCATATTATCTTGTTTTATAAAGAGAAGAAATCACTTAGCGCCTACTACTAGTTGTGCCCTTAGCTTTGATAGGTGACCCCTAGTGGTCTGGTAAGTTATGAGAAAAGTCGGAAAATATCAAAGCGCCAGCGAACCGGCTGGGTTCAGAATGTAAAACCAATTCCTTCACAATATGGGTTAAGACAAATTATTTATTACAAATTAAAAAACAATTTCACAAAACATAAATTCTTTACAATACTTCTGAGATAGCTTTGATGATATAAAACATTCGTATCTAAACTTAATGTTATGTAGTAGACAGAGTGGATTGATTACGAGTCCACACAGTGATTTACAATGGATAAAAATACAAGTACAAATGTAAAAAACTTCAATATCTGAACCATTCAGTTATACTTATTCTGAGATGGCTTTGAGGATTTAGGCACTCGTATCTAAACTCTATGCATATGTGATAAACAGAGTGGATTGATTACAAATCCATACATTATTTTACAATTATAAAAGTACAAATGTAAAAACCTGAAATATTCAGTTATACTTCTTAGGAAATCCTATGATCGATAAATTAAAAACTTGAGGTCTTGAAAAAGGTCTATGTTGGACCGAAACGCGTCGACTGGTGAGTAGCATTCCAATTATTTATCCATTAGAAAAACAATCTGCACTATTATTATTTCTTTTGGCAGAAGGAAGTAATAACCTGAGTGACGCTGGAGCTGAAAATAGTCTATTGACGCTGAAGCCCATACTCCACTGCAGGCAACTATATATCCTATATAGACTGATAAAGCACATAGAAGACAGGAATCACCCACATTGGGAAACACATAAACTCTGACTCTCAACAAAAGTTGTTTTTGGTTACACATTTTTATTTTTACATTTTTTCGATTTTTGACTTTTTAATTTTATATTTTTTGTATTGTACACAATTTTTGGCGGTTGCAATCATGTTGGTCACTAGTGACAATTGAGGTTTAAATTTGAACACACATTGGAATATTTCTGCACCCATCACGGAAACACCGATTTGATATTTACACTTTTTTGGAATCTGTACTGCATATTTTGAAGTTTTATATATATTTTTTTATTGTTTTTATTGTGTTATAAGGTTTCTATGTATATTTGAAAATTCACATTAACCTGTCACAGAATCACCTGAAACAGAACACGCATCCTCTATTTCTTTCCGCTAGCGGAAACGGTCACTGACCCTTTATAGGAGCAGCTGATCGGCTCCACTCTGGTCACATACAACCCAAGGGACCCGGTATAAATGTCTAACAAACACTATACAGACACATTTAGAAGTTAACAGTGACATATATCCTTAAAATCCTGTCATCACTCTGAATAATAATATTATTGCAGATTGATCAGACAATTACAGTGGGTAGCGCTACTAAAAGATCAGCCTGTACCTCTATATTCTTTGTGATATATACCTATCTTGTCGAATTGACAAAGCTAGTAACACTACTTAAGGTCTGTTTCCAGAATGTTTTATTAATATTTTTTTATATTCAGCATTTTGCAAGTTTTTAATTTATCGATCATAGGATTTCCTAAGAAGTATAACTGAATATTTCAGGTTTTTACATTTGTACTTTTATAATTGTAAAATAATGTATGGATTTGTAATCAATCCACTCTGTTTATCACATATGCATAGAGTTTAGATACGAGTGCCTAAATCCTCAAAGCCATCTCAGAATAAGTATAACTGAATGGTTCAGATATTGAAGTTTTTTACATTTGTACTTGTATTTTTATCCATTGTAAATCACTGTGTGGACTCGTAATCAATCCACTCTGTCTACTACATAACATTAAGTTTAGATACGAATGTTTTATATCATCAAAGCTATCTCAGAAGTATTGTAAAGAATTTATGTTTTGTGAAATTGTTTTTTAATTTGTAATAAATAATTTGTCTTAACCCATATTGTGAAGGAATTGGTTTTACATTCTGAACCCAGCCGGTTCGCTGGCGCTTTGATATTTTCCGACTTATCTTGTTTTATAGTAGTGTAAGTGTACATTTTAAAAATAAAATAACTATTTTGACTGTGAAACATCAGTCTGCTTTTTTGTGTCAGGCTCACAGCGTATACTGTGCCCACTTGCCCAGTGCCACCACTCATATTATCTTGTGTAATAGTAGTGTAAGTGTACATTTTAAAACTAAAATAACTATTTTGACTGTGAAACATCAGTCTGCTTTTTTGTGTCAGGCTCACAGCGTATACTGTGCCCACTTGCCCAGTGCCACCACTCATATTATCTTGTGTAATAGTAGTGTAAGTGTACATTTTAAAACTAAAATAACTATTTTGACTGTGAAACATCAGTCTGCTTTTTTGTGTCAGGCTCAAAGTGTATACTGTGCCCAGTTGTCCAGTGCCACCACTCATATTATCTTGTTTAATAGTAGTGTAAGTGTACATTTTAAAAATAAAAAAAATATTTTAACTGTGAAACATATGTCTGCTTTTTTGTGTCAGGCTCACAGCATATACTGTGCCCACTTGTCCAGTGCCACCACTCACATTATCTTGTTTAATAGTAGTGTAAGTGTACATTTTCAAAATAAAAAAACTATTTTGACTGTGAAACATAAGTCTGCTTTTTTGTGTCAGGCTCACAGCGTATATACTGTGCCCACTTGCCCAGTGCCACCACTCATATTATCTTGTTTAATAGTAGTGTCAGTGTACATTTAAAAAAAAAAAAATTTTGACTGTGAAACATCAGTCTGTTTTTTTGTGTCAGGCTCACAGCGTATACTGTGCCCACTCACAGTAGCTTGCACGCATAGTAGCACTAATTGAAAAAAAAAATGACAGGCAGAGGCAGGCCAACTCGCAGGGGCTGTCGTGGTGCTGTGATTCCCTTTGGCTATAGAATAATGCCCAGTGTTAGGCCACGTACCATGAACAGGAAAAGTTCTGATGAAATAGTTGACTTTATAACACAGGACACCCAATCTTCTACAGCTTCCGCTCGTAACCATCCTCCTCCTCTAGCTTAGCTTCAGGCACCTCTCAACTTACCACTCGCTTGCTCGCCTGCCGCCACCACCGACACTAGCACCACAGCCGCTTCACTTGATCTGTCAGAGGAGTTATTTACACATCAGTGTGAAGAAATGAGTGATGTGCAACCATCATTGACAGAGGATGTAGATAACTGTGATATGTCTCAGTCAGGCAGCATTACAGACATGGACAATGCACGGTGTGATGATGATGTTGTACCCACCGTTGCTTCCATTGTTGAGTTGTCAGATACAAGTGAAGGGGTTGATGATGACGATGTGTCCATGGATGTCACGCGGGCGCCCGGTAGAAGAGAAGAACAGGTGGAAAGTTCAGATGGGGAGACAGAGAGGAGCAGGAGGAGGAGACGAGTTGGAATCAGGGGGAGGTCGTCGCAAGGGGCTAGTGGCACAGTCAGACAGCATGCATCGGCACCCGGGGTCAGCCAGACAGCACGCCAATCAACGCATGCTGTTGCCACCACCAGAATGCCGTCATCGCAGAGCTCAGCAGTGTGGCATTTTTTTATGTGTCTGCCTCTGACAACAGCAATGCCATTTGCAACCTGTGCCAAAAGAAACTGAGTCGTGGGAAGTCCAACACCCACCTAGGTACAACTGCTTTGCGAAG
This sequence comes from Bombina bombina, assembly GCF_027579735.1. Lineage (NCBI taxonomy): Eukaryota > Metazoa > Chordata > Amphibia > Anura > Bombinatoridae > Bombina > Bombina bombina. The sequence goes on along the minus strand of NC_069506.1, from coordinate 243,895,576 downwards.
GCACATGATCTCACATCACAAACGCCTATGGGATGAACACATGAGGACAAGCAGCACACAAACTCAAAGCCGCCATCCTCCTCCTGGTCCAGCATCTTCAGCCACGTCTACCACTGCTGTGCTCCTTGCCCCCTCTCAACCATCCGCCAATCTGTCTCTCTTCCGGAGCAGTTCCTGCTCATCTGCCCACAGTCAGGTGTCGGTCAAGGACATGTTTGAGTGTAAGAAGCCAATGTCACCAAGTCGCCCCCTTGCCTGGCGTCTGACTGCTGGCTTGTCAGAACTGTTAGCCCGTCAGCTTTTACCATACAAGCTGGTGGAGTTTGAGGTGTTCAAAAAATTTGTAGCTATTAGGACACCGCAGTGGAAGGTACCCGGGCAAAATTTCTTTGCACAAAAGGCAATCCCCAACCTGTACTCGATTGTGGCACATTAGATTGCACGCGCAGTGCCCCAAATTGGAACTTGGAAATAGGAGGACCGACCAAGCATCTCATCTCTGTGTGATTCCTGTTCTTGTAGGACAGTTAATGGGTCAGTCATGTTGCACAGCTCCTCAATATGACAAATCTTCCTGGTTAGCTCGTCGTTCTCTTTTTCCCAGCTGCTGGATCAGATCAGAGATTGTGAGTAAAACCTGCTCCTGCTGCCGGGTGATCTCACTCAGGACTCGCTTCTCTAGGTCTTCCAGCTGTTTCCTGATGTCCCTAATCAGGGCAGTGAGTCTCTCTGTTACACCAGCTGCTTTCTCTTGCACCCCTCTCCTGTGCTTCTGCAGACTCTGGACTCTTTTCTCAGTCTCCTCTCTCTTTGTGGTCAGTTTCTGCAGAACATTTCTCAGTTTCTTTTTCTTCTTCTCAGAAGCCTCATTCAGCAGCTCGACCTGGTGTCCCCTGTGCTCTCCGGCCAGGGAGCAGGACACACAGATACAGGCAGCATCCTCAGTGCAGTAATATAATAGGAGCATCTTGTGGGTGGAGCATTTTCTGTTACTCCAGGAAGTGATTGCATGCGCAGTGACATCAGTGAGGACAAGGAACGGGACATGGCTAGCTTGGTATCCAACCTTGTGCAAATGGGGAGTTTGCGGTTGTGCAAATGGACTGTTTGCGGTTGTTTGCGGTGCGTTAAACGGGGAGTTTGGTCTGTCACTGTGAAGCGGGCATAACCCTTACACTACATGAACAATACAACATCATACCTGATGTTTTAAAGCACGTTATTCCAAACAATTTAGGAATGTTAGGTGATTTAGGCCCTTTATGGCTTAAAACCATACTCTGCATCAACTATGTAATTTTCCTTGGGAGTTTTGCCATGGATCCCCCTCCGGCATGCCACAGTCCAGGTGTTAGTCCCCTTGAAACAACTTTTCCATCACTTTTTTTGGCCAGAAAGAGTCCCTGTGGGTTTTAAAATTCACCTGCCTATTGAAGTCAATGGCGTTTCGCCTGTTCGCAAACTTTTGCGGAAGTTCGTGTTCGCTGTTCGCGAACGCAACATTTTAGGTTCGCGACATCACTACCCTCCACCCCAGAACACCCTGAAATATCCATGGTCAGCCTTTTGTAGGCTTATTAGCAGCAGTGCACTACTGGGAATATGCTTACAAGTAGAGGCTGTACATATAGGCCTCTTGTCATTGGTCACCCAGTGTGTTTAGCTAGCTCCCAGTAGTGCACTGCTGCTCCTTCATCAAGGAATATAAAAAGAACAGTGCAATTTTGATAATAGATGTAAATTGGAATGTTGTTTAGAATTGTATGCTCTATTTGAATCATGAAAGGAACATTTTGAGTTTCATGTTTCTTTAATTAAACACGTATGGTTAAATGGATATGAAACCCAAAAAACGTCTTCTGTGATTCAGACAGACAGAGCTTGGAAATTTAAACAACTGTCTAATTTACTTCTATTATCAAATTGTCATTGTTCTGCTGGTATCTTTTGTTGAAGAGCAGGGATTTAAGCTCAGGAGCCTGCCCGTGACTGGAGCACTACATGGCAGCAATTTTGCAAGAATGTTATCCATTTGCATGAGATGGCAGCACCATATCCTGCTATGTAGTGCTCCAAACACCTACCTAGGTATTTCTTCAACAAAGAATAAAATGGGAATGAAGCAATTTTTTTTTTTTTTTAAAGGGATAGTAAACCCCAACATTTTCTTTTATGATTCAGATAGAACATACAACTTTCCAATTTAATTCTATTATCAAATTTTCTTAATTCTCTTGTTATCCATTGCTGAAGGGACAGCATTGCACTACTGACAGGAAGCTGAAAATATCTATTTAGCCAATCACAAGAGACAAATGTGTGCAGGCACCAATTAGGAGCAGCTCCCACTAGTGTATGATATGTGCGTATTCATTTTTTAACAAGGAATACTAAGAGAATGAAGCACATTTGAAAATAGAAGGGAATTTAAAAGTGTCTTAAAATTACATGCTCTATCTGAATCATGCATGTTTAATTTTGACTTTCCTATCCCTTTAAATGGTATGCTCTTTCTGAGGACAAAAGAACATTTTTAGGTGTCCTATCCCTTTAAGACTAGGTTTTTTGGCTACTATGTTTGGGCACAACTCATACAGCTATATTAATATTTATTATTTATAGTTATATTCTAATGAAAAGAGAAAATAAATGTTTTATATGAATCAAAATATAAAAGCAACTAACATTCTACATATTGTTGCTAATGTTGAGAGTATTTAGTTACTATGGAAGTTGAAGAAATACTTTTTTTTTTTTTGGAAGGCTGATTTGTCTTAAAGGATATTAAACCCATTTTTCTTTTTTTTCTTTTATGATTACAGGGAGTGCAGAATTATTAGGCAAATGAGTATTTTGACCACATCATCCTCTTTATGCATGTTGTCTTACTCCAAGCTGTATAGGCTCGAAAGCCTACTACCAATTAAGCATATTAGGTGATGTGCATCTCTGTAATGAGAAGGGGTGTGGTCTAATGACATCAACACCCTATATCAGGTGTGCATAATTATTAGGCAACTTCCTTTCCTTTGGCAAAATGGGTCAAAAGAAGGACTTGACAGGCTCAGAAAAGTCAAAAATAGTGAGATATCTTGCAGAGGGATGCAGCACTCTTAAAATTGCAAAGCTTCTGAAGCGTGATCATCGAACAATCAAGCGTTTCATTCAAAATAGTCAACAGGGTCGCAAGAAGCGTGTGGAAAAACCAAGGCGCAAAATAACTGCCCATGAACTGAGAAAAGTCAAGCGTGCAGCTGCCAAGATGCCACTTGCCACCAGTTTGGCCATATTTCAGAGCTGCAACATCACTGGAGTGCCCAAAAGCACAAGGTGTGCAATACTCAGAGACATGGCCAAGGTAAGAAAGGCTGAAAGACAACCACCACTGAACAAGACACACAAGCTGAAACGTCAAGACTGGGCCAAGAAATATATCAAGACTGATTTTTCTAAGGTTTTATGGACTGATGAAATGAGAGTGAGTTTTTTTGGGCCAGATGGATGGGCCCGTGGCTGGATTGGTAAAGGGCAGAGAGCTCCAGTCCGACTCAGACGCCAGCAAGGTGGAGGTGGAGTACTGGTTTGGGCTGGTATCATCAATGATGAGCTTGTGGGGCCTTTTCGGGTTGAGGATGGAGTCAAGCTCAACTCCCAGTCCTACTGCCAGTTTCTGGAAGACACCTTCTTCAAGCAGTGGTACAGGAAGAAGTCTGCATCCTTCAAGAAAAACATAATTTTCATGCAGGACAATGCTCCATCACACGCGTCCAAGTACTCCACAGCTTGGCTGGCAAGAAAGGGTATAAAAGAAGAAAATCTAATGACATGGCCTCCTTATTCACCTGATCTGAACCCCATTGAGAACCTGTGGTCCATCATCAAATGTGAGATTTACAAGGAGGGAAACAGTACACCTCTCTGAACAGTGTCTGGGAGGCTGTGGTTGCTGCTGCACGCAATGTTGATGGTGAACAGATCAAAACACTGACAGAATCCATGGATGGCAGGCTTTTGAGTGTCCTTGCAAAGAAAGGTGGCTATATTGGTCACTGATTTGTTTTTGTTTTGTTTTTGAATGTCAGAAATGTATATTTGTGAATGTTGAGATGTTATATTGGTTTCACTGGTAAAAATAAATAATTGAAATGGGTATATATTTGTTTTTTGTTAAGTTGCCTAATAATTATGCACAGTAATAGTCACCTGCACACACAGATATCCCCCTAAAATAGCTATAACTAAAAACAAACTAAAAACTACTTCCAAAACTATTCAGCTTTGATATTAATGAGTTTTTTGGGTTCATTGAGAACATGGTTGTTGTTCAATAATAAAATTAATCCTCAAAAATACAACTTGCCTAATAATTCTGCACTCCCTGTAAGATATAGGGCGCCATGTACTAAATGGCGGGCGGACAGCTTCTTAACTCGCGAAGCTGTCCGCCCGCCTTCGCTACACACAGGCAGCGGATCTATTCATCCGCTTGCCTGTATGTATCATTACACACTCATCGGAGTGTGTAATGCCCGCCCCTTCAATCGCGCGACCAATCACGTGACTGAAGGGGCTGTCAATCACCGAGAGCGAGCGTGCTCTTGGTGATTTTGCTTCTCCACCTAAGAGGTGGCGTAGGGTGTACATTGCGGGAAGCAGGCTCGCATATGCGAACCTGCCCCGCAAAGGCTCCGGAGCAGCTTACGCTGCTTCGTACATGGAGCCCATAGCATGCAATTTTAAGCAACTGTCTAATTTATTGTCAAATTTTCTTCTTTCTCTTGGTATCTTTATTTGAAAAAGCAGGACTGTAAGCTTAGGAGCTGGATCATTTTTGGTTCAGTTGGTGGCTTTTTAAAATAAAGATTCCAAGAGAACAAAGAAAAATTTATAATAGTAGCAAATTAGAAAGTTGCGTAAAAGAAAAAAAAGTGGGTTTCATATCCCTTTAAATGGGGAAAAACTCAAGCAGTTTCTCTAACAGAATGAAAACAAATGTTTAAAGTGATGGTAAACTCTCCCCTAAAACAGATCTGGAATGTTAGTGATATTCTAGATGGTGTATAATTCATCCGTTGTAATGAAGTTGAGCAATAATTTACTTTTTAATGTAGATATGAATTTTAAATTCCCCATGCCCCGCCACCCACTTCAAAGTCAATTTTTCTGTGAGCTAAAGGTTTGAATTGTTCTCCAATCAGTGCTCTCCCCATTGGCCGTTGTAGCTAGAGCTCTGAATGGACAACAATTACAACCGTTAGCTCACAGAAAAATTTACTTTTGGAATGGACGGCAGAGCGAGGGGTATTTGAATTTCATATAGACATTAAAAAGTAAGTTATAGCACATCTTCATTACAACTGCAGAATTAAATTGCATGTTTTTATAAAGGGAGAGATTACCATCACTTTAAGAGCGCACAAGAAATGTGGTAAGATTTAGAGAAAGGAAATAGAAATTGAGGAAGACATATTTGTAAAAATAGGCCCACTTTTCTTTTCAATGTAAGTGGTAAATACTGTAAAGAAAATAAAATAAAAGGTTATAGGAAATATAGAGACACACACTGTCAGAGGAGGACATGAAAATATGGAAAATCAAACAGATAAAAACATTAGAGATTATTAGATTTTATAGGCACACAATCAAGAGACACGACACAATCTGTGAAAAGTAAAAACTAACCCTTATTTAAAGGGACATAAAACAAGTTGAGATAGAAAAAAAATATAATATGTACTTTGATTACTTTACCTGCAGATTTATACTGCAGTGCCTCGCCATTAACCCTTTCTTTTCAGTTTCTGAATTGTACAGCTCTAACTCCCCCTACACACTTCCTTCTATGGCTGTATCTATATCGAACTTTGATTTGGTAGAATGCAGACCTGAACAGTCATTATCTGCTGGAGCATACCTAGAAGCAAATAAGCAGCTGTGAAATACAATGCATTTGTTTCTAAAGCTAAAAACTAATAAGGGGGTGGATCAGACTACTCCAGCCAGCATGGCTATGTAAGTAATTAGGTTATTTTTTTAATTATTTTAAAATAGTTGCCAGCAATTTGTAAACATTTTTTTTATGCAAACTATTTTTACTTAATTAGCCCTTTTGGATATGCACATATCTCAATATGTTTTATGGCACTTTAAGTCTTTAAAATCACACACTTACTTTCGACAAAACTCCCCATACATAATAGGATAAGTGGCAAAGTTAATGCTATTATCAATTCTTTTCTTCCCTCTAAATGCTCCTGCATACGCTCTTGATTGGCTGTGTGCACAGATGAAACCAATTTAGGATCAGATACTGTGACACTTTAAAGGGACAGTATACACTCATTTTCATATAACTGCATGTAATAGACACTACTATAAAGAATAAGATGCACAGACACTGATATAAAAATCCAGTATAAAACTGTTTAAAAACTTACTTAGAAGCTGTCACTTTGGCTCTGTTGAAAAGGTAGCTGGAAAGCCCACTGCAAGTGGCAAATAAGACACTCCCCCCCTCCCCCTTCTTTTGCATATGAAAAGACCCTTTACACAAACAGGAGCAAGCTGGAGTAGGTAGTCGAGCGTATTCACATAAAACTTTGGGGCTTGGTTAGGAGTCTGAAAATCAGAGCAATGTTATTTAAAAATAAGCAAAACTATACATTAATTAAAAAAAAAAACTTTATGGGCTATATAAATAGATTATCTACAAAACATTTATGCAAAGAAAAAATGAGTGTATAATGTCCCTTTAAAGAAGTTGAACAAGAAAGCTTTGTCTAAAATAAATATCATATTACATCTAAAAGACTCTTGTGTATTAATAGTCAAGGGACTTTGTGTCTTTAAAGGGACAGTCAAGTAAAAAAAAACTTTCATGATTTAAATAGGGCATGTCATTTTAAACAACTTTCCAATTTTTTTTTATTACCAATTTTGCTTTGTTCTCTTAGCATTCTTAGTTGAAAGCTAAATCTAGGAGGTATATATGCTAATGTCTTAGACCTTGAAGGCCACCTCTATTCTGAAAGCATTTTGACAGTTTTTCACAACTAGAGGACGTTAGTTCATGTGTTTCATATAGCAACATTGAGTTCAGGCACATGAAGCTCCTAGGAGCAAGCACTGATTGGCTAAAAATGCAAGTCTGTCAAAAGAACTGAAATAAGGGGGCAGTTTGCAGAGCCATAGATACAAGGTAATCACAGAAGTAAAAAGTATATTATTATAACTGTATTGGTTATGCAAAATTGGGGAATGGGTAATAAAGGGATTATCTACCTTTTTAAACAACAAAAATTCTGGTGTTTACTGTCCCTTTAAATATATTTGTTAAATGATAACACAAAAATGTGTCAAAATACTTAAATATGACAGCTAATGATTTGTGGAGAAGCATTAAGATATTCCAAATTGCCATAGTGATGGCTTCTGATCTGTTATTGCAGCTGACTGTGGATATAGTTGCATCTTATTGGAGGAAGCAATTATAAATGGCAATATGATTAATTAACACGTGTCAATTTAGAGAAAATTAAATTTTACTAACATATTAAATTTAGCAAGTGAATAATTTATTAGATGCAGATTTTATTTATGTAAGAGGTTTAAAGGGACTTAAAAGTTAATTTATGTTTGTATGAAATGTATATATCAACAATAAACATGTTTAAAAATGCTCAATTTTTTATTTTTTTTTAAAGCACATTAAACCTTAATTTTGTTAACAAAAATTGTAGAGCTCTGATATACCCACTGAAAATATATTTTTCCCTGGTCTTTTTGGAGTTTGGGGGTTGTACCATTTACCAAGATAAATTACAACAGTAGCAGGAAAAATACATTTACATTGCACTGCCTTTTTAAACTTTATGAGAATTTAAAGGGACCTAAATGTGCAGAAATAAAGTGATCTAATGTGTTAGAACATTTTATTATTACACTGTTGGTGGTATATATCTATGTTTTTAACCACTGCAAAAGATATCAACACATAGCCTAAATTTACATGGTTGATGACAATTGGCAGGTGTAATAAGTAAAAATATCACTTCACAAAATCCTGCATCAAAAATTTTTGCACAGTGTACCAGCTCGCAAAAAACACGGCAAGTCATTTTTCTACATGCCATAGAACAAGCTATTATGCTATTGTTCGTTCCCAGGTTGAGCGCTTCCCTCTTTTAATTTCCTACATGTTTGTCTGTTGGTATTGGATGTTGCAAAAAATACATATGTTTATGTATTTAATAACCATATACTGTATGTGATATCTTGTAATGCTAACCAGATCTGTAGGAAGCAAAATATAATCACAACCACACTATGTAGCAATGGTTTAGCAATTCCATCCTTAAAATGTTTGGTTTAATTTTATACTCCTATGCTTATTATTGTAATGTACTATAAATTTGCCATTCCATCTTGTGTGTTGGCAACTAGGCATGTGCATTTGTTTCAAAACAAATGCTAACTCATTGACAGGGATATTTGTTTTGTTTCCACAAAATGAATATCCTAATGAATGCACCCAAAAAACAAAAAAAGAACTGACGAAATTTGTCAGTATTATTTGTGTCTTTTAAATATTTAAAATGCTTACCTTTAGCCATGCCAACCCACTCCTCCTTTTCACAGAGGCCCGGATGTGCCAATGGGGCCGTACTGCTATTTTCAATGCCGCCGGTATTTCAAGTCACTTTCTTTTGTTGTGCGGTATACTGCAGTAAGCCGAATACCGCACAAAATCCAAGTTCCAACTTGTCGTGCTCATGCACGTATTCCCCTATAGAGATCAATGGAGAAAACTTTTGTAGAAAAAAAACCTAATATCTGTGATTGTGAAATCGCTACCGCATTTTCTTTTTCCTCATTTAAGTCTATGGAGAAAAGAACGTTTTTCAAAAACCTAACACCTTAACATAAGCCCATAGTCTTATAACCCCTAAACCGCCCTTTCCCCCACATCGCCAACACTAAATAAACTTATTAACCTCTAAAGTGCCATCTTCCCAGATCGCTACTACTAAAATAAACCTATTAACCCCTAAACTGCCGTTCCCCCACATCTAGACTACCTAAATTAAACTATTAACCCCTAAACCTAACGCCCCCTAAGTGCCATTGCAAGTATCAAAATAACTTACTTTTCACACACGTTATACTGCATTAAACCGCATATTGCTTGTAAACCAAGTTCTGACTTGGCGTGCCCGTGTACGTATTCCCCCATAGAGATCGATGGCGATTTTATTTTTAAAAAAAAACACCTGCGATTGCGCAATCACCATCACATTTTTGCATTCACCATTGAAGTCTATAGAGAAAATAAAATAGCCCAAAAACTATCACTCTACCATAAGCCCCTAATCTAATAACCCCTAAACCGCCATCTTCTCACATTGCAAACACTAAATAAAGCTATTAACCCCTAAACCACCACCCCCCGCATCACAAACACTAAATAAAGCTATTAACCCCTAAACCACCCTTCCCCCACATTGCAAACACTAAATAAAACTATTAACCCCTAAACCACCCCCCCCCCCCCGCATCACAAACACTAAAAAAGCTATTAACCCCTAAGCCGCCACTGCACCCGCATCGCAAACACTAAATAAAGCTATTAACTCTTAAACCGCCATCTCCCCCACATCACAAAGTATTAAACTATTATCTAAACCCCCTAACCTAACACCCCCTAACATAACCCCAATTAAAACACACCTAAATAAAGCAAAAATAAACTAACCTTCTTTAAAAAAAACAAAAACTTACCTGTAAAACAAAATTAAAACTTAAGCTTAAAGTAAAAAAAAATACAAAAAAACACTAAATTACAAAACAAGTTCAACCCTAACATTACAAAAATTAAAAATTACTAACATTGCAAAAAATAAAAAATACTACCCTTACAAAAAATACAAAACCTACCATTACATCTTTTTTTATCCAAAATAAAAAAATATTCCTAATCTAATACCCCCCCACAAAAAAGCCACCCCAAAATAAAAAAACCTAATTTACAAATAAACTAAAAGAGCCTTTTGTATGGCATTGCCTTAAAGCTAACAGCTCTTTTACATAAAAAAATACAACAATTAACCCCTAACACTTTTCACATCAGAAACAAAATAAATGTCAAATCTCTGATGTAGTGACCTAACCTTTAGCTGGACCCTACTCAACTAATAATATTTTGTCAGCCTGTAAGAAGTTCTCCAAAATATTAAAATCTTTGCATAATCAAAATTCTTCTTATTAGCCCAGTTTCTCAGGCAGAGTCAATAAATAAATAGGACACGGTCTGTTCCATCTAATCGCTTGCATTTTAAAGTGCATTAAAAAACGAGCTTGTTACTCCTGGGGTGTAAATTGCAATAGAACAGCAAATTACCCAAACAAACCATAAAACAGAGTGACAGAAACATCGTATATTAAACGAGAAACTGTCATGCAAAAAATGAACTCTGTCCCTTCGCTAAGCAGCTGAAAAATTCACGTCAGCGATTTTTTTTCATCATGTTGTAATTTAGCAAAAGTAAAACAAAAAATAAACACGTGCTTCTATATCTGAGTACCTCATTGATGGGACACACCCCCTCTGCTTTTGGGGCCTGCAATGTGTAACTGATGTAAAAGGTTTTGTATTTGTTAATACTATGAGAGCACTCAGTCATGTAACTACCAGGCTAAAGCCCTTAGGGACTGATTTGTCATTGGACAGACAAGGTTTATGGGAAGTGAACCTGCCCAACTAGGATCTCAAACAGTGAGCAGCGTTTACTGCCTCTCCCCCACCTCAGAGGCATCAAATTAAAATGATCCCACACAAGCCTTGTTCTCATGCAATTAATTGCACAACAGCACGGGGCAGCATTGCACAAGGACCCGCTTGTGTAGTCACCTGCTGCCTCTGAGGTGATAGAGAGGGTTTAGAGTTGCTGACTCGCTTAGTTGGGGCATGTACCGTTTGATAAATCTGCCCCTATGTATGTGCTTAAAGGGACAGTAAACATAGGGATAATTGTTACATAATTCTGCAAAAGTTTACCTGTGCCATCCTCTTTAGCACTGCAGGTTTTTTTTTACACCATGTCACAGGCTCGCTGTCTACTTACAGCGTACCTGATCAGGCCGTTCTTCTGAATGTAGCGTGTTCTTGCCCTGGTAAAGGAGTCTACAGCTTTACCCAATGCAGGACCTTCCAAGAAAATTTAACAGAGGCAAAGGGCTCCATTTATTTTGCAGCGGATGCTGCTTCGGATGCCCATCGTTTCAGACTCACTGCATCTTAACCTGTCCGCTACGTTTTAAGAGGCGGATTGAAATAATTCCTATCCGATATGATCAGGATGATTGACAGCCCCTGCTAGCGGCCGATTTTCCACCAATGAGCAGGGGACAGCATTGCACAAGCATTTCACCAGAGCGATATCGAGCGGACATGATTCACTACAGCGAATCATGTCATCTCGTCAGTTAATAAATCTACCCCAAATTGTTCAGTTTGTGGCTAAAAAATGTCCAGTAGCCTATATGATAAAATTTAGCTCTGTCCTATATATATATATATATATATATATATATATATATATATATATATATATATATGTGTGTGAGCGAACTCTACTTAGTGAAAGTGTGGAAAGGAAACATCCTGCCCCCCCAGTCCAGTCTTCGGGGCCTATTTATCAAGCCGTCAACTTACTTGCATTCAACAGCACCAATACGCTCGCCTAAGATCGCCTAACTTCGCTGCCGCGGACCAGAATACGTTCTTTAAAGTTACCAAAAAAGCTGTCAAAAAGCCGCGCACCAAGTACGGGGTCGATGAGCAGCGGACTGTTGTTAACTGACAGTCATCGATCTTGCTGCTCTTCGGCTTTTTCCCAGCTTTATTGGTATACTGTCACCAAACACCCACACTTTATTACACTGTTTTACCCCTATCCCGCTGCTCATGGACCCCACCGCAACTAAAAACAGTTATTAACCCCTAAACCGCTGCTCCTGGAGCCCACCACCACTCTAATAAACGTATTAACCCCTATCCTGCCGCTCCCGGAGCCCACCTTCATTATGTTATTAACCCCTAATCTGCCGCCCCCTACACCGCCGACACTGACATTATACTTATTAACCCCTAATCTGCCGTCCCCAAAGTTGCCGCCACTATATTAAATTTATTAACCCCTAAACCTAAGTCTAACCCTAACACCCATAACTTAAATATAATTAAAATAAATCTAAATAAAACCTACTAATAATAACTAAATAATTCCTATTTAAAACTAAATACCTGTAAAATAAACCCTAAGCTAGCTACAATATAACTGATAGTTACATTGTTTCTAGCTTAGGTTTTATTTTTATTTCAGAGGCAAGTTTGTATTTATTTTAACTAGGTACAATAGTTACTAAATAGTTATTAACTATTTAATATCTACCTAGCTAAAATAAATACAAAAGCACCTGTAAAATAAAACCTAACCTAAGATACAATAACACCTAACACTACACTATAATTAAATAAATTAACTAAATTAAATACAATTGCCTAAATTAAATTAAATTAGCTAAAGTACAAAAAAACAAACACTAAATTACAGAAAATAATAAACAAATGACAGAAATTTAAACTAATTACACCTAATCTAATAGCCCTATCAAAATAACCCCCCCCCCCAAATAATAAAAACCCCTAGCCTAAACTAAACTATTAATATCCCTTAAAAGGGCCTTTTGCGGGGCATTGCCCCAAAGTAATCAGTTCTTTTACCTGTAAAAAAAATACAAACAACCCCCCCCAACAGTAAAACCCACCACCCACACAAACAACCCCCCAAATAAAATGCTAACTAAAAAAACCTAAGCTCCCCATTGCCCTGAAAAGGGCATTTGGATGGGCATTGCCCTTATAAGGGCAGTTAGCTCTTTTGCGGCCCAAAGCCCTAACCTAAAAATAAAACCCACCCAATACACCCTTAAAAAACCCTAACACTAACCCCCTGAAGATCGACTTACTGTTCTGAAGACTGGACAACCATCCTCAAGGAAGCAGCAGAAGTCTTCATCCAACCAGGCCGAAGTCTTCAACGAAGCCGGGAGAAGTCTTCATCCAAGCCGGGCAAAGTGGTCCTCCAGACGGGCAGAAGTCTTCATCCAGACGACATCTTCTATCTTCATCCAGACGGCATCTCCTATCTTCATCCATCCGACGCGGAGCGGCTCCATCTTCAAGACATCCGACGCGGAGCATCCTCTTCCTTCCGACGTCTACCGACGAATGAAGGTTCCTTTAAGTGATGTCATCCAAGATGGTGTCCCTTAGATTCTGATTGGCTGATAGAATTCTATCAGCCAATTGGAATGTAAGGGACGCCATCTTGGATGACGTCATTTAAAGGAACCTTCATTCGTCGGTAGTCGTCGTAAAGGAAGAGGATGCTCCGCATCGGATGTCTTGAAGATGGAGCCGCTCCGCGCCGGATGGATGAAGATAGAAAATGCCGTCTGGATGAAGACTTCTGCAGGCTTGGATGAAGACTTCGGCCACTTCGTTGAGGACTTCTCCCGGCTTCTTGGAGGATGGATGTCGGATCTTAAAAATTGTAAGTAAATCTTCTGGGGTTAGTGTTAGGATTTTTTTAAGGGTTTATTGGGTTGGTTTTAGTTTTAGATTAGGACTTGGGCTGCAGGGCAATGGGGAGCTTAGGTTTTTTTAGTTAGGGTTTTATTTGGGGGGTTGGTTGTGTGGGTGGTGGGTTTTACTGTTGGGGGGTTGTTTGTATTTTTTTTTTACAGGTAAAAGAGCTGATTACTTTGGGGCAATGCCCCGCAAAACACCCTTTTAAGGGCCATTTGTAGTTTATTGTAGGCTAGGGTTTTTTTTATTTTGGGGGGCTTTTTTATTTTCATAGGGCCCTTAGATTAGGTGTAATTGGTTTAAAGCTTTGATAATTTCTTTTTTCTTTTTTGTAACTTAGTGTTTATTTTTTGTGTAACTTAGTGTTTATTTTTTGTGTAACTTAGTGTTTGTTATTTTTTTATAACTTAGTTTTTTGTAACTTTGTAATTTTTAAGTGTAGAATTAAATAATTTGAGTAGGGTTAGGTGTTTAAATATATAATATAGTTAATTTAATTTGTAGTTTAATGTAATTTTAGTATAACAGTTAGGTTAGATTAATTATTAATTTAATATAGTTTAATGTAATTTTATTATAATAGTTAGAATAGGTTAATTATTAGTTTAATATAGTTTAATTTAAATCTAAAAGTAAGTTTACTTTTACATAAGATAGGGATGAGTTAATATTTAATGTACAGTTAGCGGGTTGTTAGGTTTAGGGATTAATAGGTTAATTTAGCTTATGGCAATGTGGGGGGCTGGCGGTTTAGGGGTTAATATGTTTATTTAGTTGCGGTGGGCTCCAGAGCGGCGGGATAGGGGTTAATACTTTTATGTAGGTGGCCGCGGTGTCTGGGCGGCAGATTAGGGGTTAATTAGTATAATGTAGGAAGCGGCGGTGTAGGGGGCAGCAGATTAGGGGTGTTTAGACTCGGGGTATATGTTAGGGTGTTAGGTGTAAACATAACTTTCATTCTACCATAGGAATCAATGGGATATCGGGCAGCAGCGAACATGAGCTTTCACTTCTTTCAGACTCCCATTGATTCCTATGGCATCCGCCGCTTCCAGGACGGCGGATTGAAAACCAGGTACGCTGGGCCGGAATAGTGCCGAGCGTACCTGGTAGACATTTGATAACTAGCAAAAGTAGTCAGATAGTGCCGAATTTGCATTCGGAACATCTGTAATGACGTAAGCATCGATCTGTGTCTGTGGAATTCCAGCGTATTTGCAGTTGACGGCTTGATAAATAGGCCCCTATTGCTTACTTGTGTTCACTCCAGATATGCTCCCTCCAGGTCTGCCTGAGTTCTGTACGGAATGGAGTGACCAGGTGTGCAGGAGAGTGCTATGTGCTGGGAGGTGCAGTGTGAGGTTCACACAGTATCCTTTTGCAGTAAAGCTAGTTTCCCAACCTGTGCAGCATATATGGCAAGTTGGGAAACAAGCTGTGCACTCTGAAGAAACAGTGGACTCTTGCACACTGGGCAAGTGTCCTGCTCCTAAAAATAGCCCTGAGTCCCCACCTCCTGACTTAACTAAGTCATCTCCTATTCTGGCACTTCTCCCCTCTAGGACTGGGCTGCATAAGGCTGGAAATTTTAGTTCACACAACTGCATGGGAACTTTAATTACCAGTAAATCAGCCCTGAATTATACTGACTGGTGGATGAGGCTAAGATAACCAGTGCTAAGAAAAAGGAACAGCTGCACTAATAAGGCACCAAGGAGAAGGGCTAATAAAAACAAACATTTATTGGAACAGTTTAAAATAAGGTATGTGGCAGGCAAACCAGTCGGCCTATCTAACTGGTTGGCCCACCAGGATTTTGCACGGTTTGCCTGATGGCCAGTCCTGCCTATACAGCCAAGCATTCTACAGGTCATAATAAAATTTAACTAAATGAAATTCAAACTATTGCTGGTTTCTCTACTTGTGTACATTGTTTATTATATATATGCACAAAAAATGAACCAAAGCAACATTATACTGGAGGTGTTTAACAAGTGCAGTTTTGCAACACTGGTATTTATCAATACAGATTTATAGATAAAGAGAAAATCTGTTTGACTTAGGGTAAAATATCAGAAGACTGGCACATACATACCACACAGAAGCCTAGATTACAAGTGGAGCACAAAAATATTAATGCTGTTGAGAGCTAACACTGCTCAAGTTAAATCAATAGACTATGCATATCTAAATATACACATTCACATACAAACACACGTATACATTTACACATTTGTGTCCTTCCCAGTCAAACACATTGTCACATACCACATTATATACATTTATTTCAATAATAAACATTTATTCTAGATATAACTCAACATGAGCATAACACATAACTCGTATTTTGAGTCAATTGAAAGTTTAGCGTGCGCTTAAAAAAATCAGCCACGTTAAATATTCTTTGCATGGGAGCATTTCAGTTTTTTGTTTTTTTTTTTCTGCAATATACTTCCATTAGTAAAAATTCTTCTAGTAAAATGTATTACTGTTTTTTCAGCAGCATATGTACATATGCTGTAATGGACTGTGCACTGGTATTCAAACACCATGCCTGCTCAGGGAGGTGGTCGTGTGTATTGCATCTATAAAGACTTAGGGGCCTATTTATCAAATGGCTGTCTGACATGATCCGATCAGCGGATCATGTCCGACAGACATCGCTGAATGCGGACAGCATTACGCTCTCCGCATTCAACACTGCACCAGCAGTTCTTGTGAACTGCTAGTGCCACGCAGCCCCCTACCAATCGGCCGCTAGCAGGGGGTGTCAATCAACCTGATTGTATTCGATTGGGTTGATTTCTGGTGATCGCTGTCCGCCTCCTCAGAGCAGACGGACAGGTTATGGAGCAGCGGTCTTTAGACAGCTGCTTCATAACTTGTGTTTCAGGCGAGCCTAACGGCTCACCAGAAACACCGGGCTTCAAGCTCCATACGGAGCTTGATAAATATGCCCCTCTATGTGTGTTGAACAAGTCACTGCTGACTCTGAGACTGTGTGGTTTTAAATATTGGTGCACAGGCCAGAATATATGTGTATGCCGCTGTATATCACTGAATAACAGTTTTTTTTTACTAGATGCATTTTGCTAATGACATTATATTGCATAAATGATTCTAATTAAAATAGAAATGCACCTGTGCACAATTTTAGTTTTGACCTTTCTATCCCTTTAAGCAATTTCTTGTATGTATTGGTAATTCATCCATGAATAAGTTTACCTTTATTTTAGCAGAATTATTTGAGAGTTTGATTAAATTTGATGCAATACCACAATCAAGATTTTACTTATAAAGATATATATATATATACACACACACACACACATTTGTTTTCTTTTTATTAATTTCACTACTTTTTTCATACACAGTGTGTGTGTTTTTTCACTTATCATAACTAGGATTTCTTTATGCTCCTAAATTGCTTTCCATCTCTCTCTCATCACAATCAATATTTTATCAGCCCATCATAAAAAAAGATATAGCAAACAAATAAATAAAAAAACTATAGGAGGGCGGTACTGTCACAATCCATAACTAGCTATTTAAATCAACAAATACGAACAGCAGGGATGATCATTGCTTTTAAAAGATACTGATTCAACATCCTAAGAGTTTGTGGTGAATTGGTATTATTGTCCCCCCGGCATTAGTTTGCATCTAGCATGGGGAGAAACACAAGAGCGTTTCACACTGAGTTTCTGATCAGGAGAAAAAAAGGCAACCGCATGGAAACAAATTGAGAGCGTCTTATAGGGATAGGATCTTAATTATATCCAAGAGCAACCCTTGACCTTTTATTGCTAAACCCCTTTCATGCTATGCTGTCTGAGCTGCTTAATACTCTCCTATTCTATTAGTGACCTCAATATAAACAGCATATCCTGGTTATTGAATGCACATCTTGTTTTGTGTTGTGTTATTAACCTTGTACATGTACATACACAGCTGCACCTCAGTGCTACCCTGCAGTATTCCCGGATGTCCAAGTTCTATTCTTCCAGCGTTTCCCTGTCAATGCACCTTAATTCTGCTCTGCTGCATCTTCAAGTGCTAGTTCCCAACCTCAATCACATACAGCTCAATCCCGGCTAGTGACAAGCTGGATTTTCACTTGCTGCATCTGTCTTGTGCATAATTAAAGGCTATGACTGAATGGCTTAAGTGAATTATCTAGGAAGAAAGATTTGGTTATTTTGCTTCCCAAGAACACAAGGCTGCTGGACACTGACTAATTGGGTGGGGATGTCAATAGGGAGAGGAATGAGTGACTTTATTTAGATAGTTTAAACCCTGTGCTCTGCAACTAAATTAGGCAAAACACAGAAAGTACTCTGCACTGCCTTCACCATAAGTACCCTGTATCCCCCTCTTCATTCCATATCACTTTCCTATATTCCTGCTATGCTTTGTTATCACCCCCTTTCTGTCATACCAGACCCATTTTACCCTTATTTACTGGAAACCCCATCCATAACCTTTACACTTCATCCCTCATTCATTGATCCATATAACTTATGTCTCTATTCCTGTTATATTGTGCAAGCACCCTCTAGGTTACATTACCCCTCCAACCCTTATGCACAATGCACCACATCCATACATTTTATAGCACATCAAACCATTCATACATTTGATATCATATTCTCCATTCTTTCATACTCCCTTGAACCCACTCTTTATTTTTTATATCCTTGTATACCATGCAACCACCCCTTACCCAATATGCAATACCTGTATGTAATACATACACCCTGCACCCCATCCATAACCTATATACTACATTCTCTCATACAAACAGAACCCCCTCTCTATTGCTTTTACCCCGTATTACGTGTTATACCATGCAACTACTCACTATCCTATATACCATCACTCATTTCACCTTTGTACACTGCACCCATCTATATCCTTTATATCACATTTCCCTTTCTCCAATGCATCCTGTACCCCCTCATTATTCCTTTTACCTCTGTATTCCTCTTATACCACACAAGCAAACACTATCCTATGTATTATCACTAATCTCACTGATAATACACTCTGCACCCCGACCATAATATTTATACCATGCCCCATTTCTTCTCTGTACCCACTTATATCCATATATTTTATTTTTCTGGGGTGGGGGATGTAACAAAAGAATTTCAAACCAAAACAATAACCCTTTAGACAAATAAATAAAACCAATTGACTTATCTATATTTGTGACTTTCAAGCAAGTACCAGACATGTTAAATAATTGCTATTTTTAACTACCATGTGATAACTAGAGGGTCATGTGACTTAGAGACTTTTTTAATCCAGAGTCACATGACCCTCTAGTTATCACATGATCAGTAAAAAATAGCATTCTCACTTCTAGAGGGTAATTTGACCCGTTATTTAAAATCAGTGATATCTTTCCAATATGAAAATGAATGGTCTCAAGGCTTTGGGTACAGTATGTATTTTTCACCCAGCTTTAGCTATTGATTACGTTATTAAGGTTTAGTGAATCTATCTTCCAATGGTTTTATTTACATTTCATGACTCAGTCATGATGGCATTACCTTCCTTGTTACCGGGTGGGGGCAAAAAAGCTTTGTTTGTCATTTTGACTAGTATGCCCCTAAAGTTAACTCTTAAGTTATTGATAAAAGTTTCCTTATTGCTGACCTGAAATAAATTGAATACTGCATGTATGTATGTATGTATACATATATATATAGATACATATATATATATATATATATATATATATATATATACATACATATATATATACATATATATATATATATATATATATATACATATATATATATACATATATATATATATATATATATATATACATATATATACATATATATATATACATATATATATATATATATATATATATATATACATATATATATATACATATATATATATATACATATATATATATACATATATATATATATATATATATATATATATATATATATATATATATATAGGGCAAACAAATTTCTTTGAGGTTGCATTTATGTTTTTAACTATACCAATATGTTGTTATGGAAAAGTATGACCTCCTGACAATAACATTTAATTTACTCAGACTCTTGAAATATAGTATGTTTTGTTTTGTGGTTCTCTTATGTTTTTCACTGACTTGGATAAGAGAAGATTTAACTTTGTGAAGGATGCATGAATCAAGCCACATACAAGGTTATCCTGGAAGAAAACTTTCTTCCATCTGCTCAGTGTTCCCCAACTCTAAGGATTGTTTTTTCCAGCAGGACAATGCTCCATGCCTCACAGCCAGGTCAATCAAGGTGTGGATGGAGGACCACCAGATCAAGACCCCGTACCCAGCCCAATCTCCAGACCTGAATCCATTTGAAAACCTCTGGAATATGATCAAGAGGACGATAGATGATCACAAGCCATCAAACAAAGCTGAGCTGCTCAAATTTTTGCACCAGGAAAGTCACCCAACAGCAATGTGAAAGACTGGTGGATAGAATGCCAAGACACATGAAATCTGTGATAAGGGTTGTTCTACCAAATTTTAAATTCTGAACTTTTGATAAATTAAAACATTAGTATTGTGTTGTTTAAAAATGAATATGAACTTGTTTTCTTTGAATTATTTGAAGTCTGAAAAGACTACATCTTTTTTGTTATTTTTACCAGGTGACATTTTCTTCAAATAAATACCTTAATGACAATATTTTTATTTGGAATTTGAGAGAACTATTCAGTAGTTTATAGAATAAAACAAAGATGTTAATTTTACTTAAACACATAAACACATACCTATAAATAGTAAAATCAGAGAAACTAATAATTTTGCAGTGGTCTCTTAATTTTTTCAAGAGCTATATATATATTATTATTAACATCAGGTATTTGTAGAGCACCAACAGATTCCACAGAGCTATAAACATAGGCGGTATGCAAGATAATATTTATAGGGATCAGATGGGTAGAGGCCCCTGCCAAGAGTTGCACTGTTGTAGTCGGCTCTTAGGAAGGCAATCTACAAACAGTTAGGCTCATAGGCTTACCTTCTAAGGGGTTCAAGGGGAAAGCAATGGAGTTAGGAAATGTTAGTGTAGGTTGTATACATCCCTGAATAGTAGAGTCTTTAGGGAGCGCTTGAAGCTGTTAAAACTAGGGGAGAGTCTTGTGGAGCGAGGCAGGGAGTTCCACAAGATGGGAGCCAGTCTGGAGAAGTCCTGTAAATGAAATACGATGGTGAGGATGAGAGCGCTACAAGCTTAATAGGAATATATAATGAGATATAACAGGGCTGAGATACGTATTACCGTATCTGAAACTGATACAACAGATGATATTACATAAAATTTATAATTTACAAACATATAATATTACATAATACAATAGCATGGATCCATGACAAAAATTAAAATCAAATAAGAACAATTGTTATGCTAGCCTAAACAAATAGTGTAGCAGTAAACCAATGATAATATGGGTGCACAGAACAATCAAAACAGTAAAAATGTCCCAAAAAAAAAAAAAATCCAATAATGTCTATCTAGTGATATCCAATACAAAAATTGTCCAAGAATAAAAAATCCAAAATCCAAATAAAAACAGCGGGGTGTCCACGAAGTGAGTCAATATTTCAATTCAAAATAAATACACAATAAAATCCATATATTAGTGGGTATCCAAAATCCAGAAAACAGTGTTCAAAAAACAGTAATGATGAGTCGTGATGAAAAAGGCATATAATAAATCGTGCTTCCAAAAGATAAAAACAAAAACAAGTGGTGATATAAAAACTAGTGTCAGTAAAAATGTGTAGAAAACTTGGTGTCAGTGGTTAAGTATCAGTTAATCCATATAGAAAATTCTTAAAACCTGTAAAAAACGAAAGAAAACACAATGGTGCAATAAAGTTTTTACACTTAATAAATGATAGGAAATAAGCTTACCAGTATGTCTGTGTCTGTCTACGCGTTTCGGCCTGTAACAAGGTCTTTCTCAAGACTATACTGTGCATGAATATACTGGAAGCTTATATAGGGTGCCAAATGTTATGATTGGTTGTTGATTTGGCGCCAAAAATCTCTGGGAAACCTCTTCCTGTTGGTCCTATTGAATCATGGGTACTGATTTACAAAATGCTTCTTAACCCTAGTGATGTATGTACGATCTATTGCAGTCGTTGTTTATAATAAATATTCCTCCATAAAGGCTTTTAGACTTATTCTAACTTATCTGATGTTGTTTTATATGTTTGTTTTATTACCGTCAGTAATAACTATTACTTCCGGTTTCGGCATCTTTGTTTACTTCCGGTTTCAGCATCTCTGTTTACTGTTAGGATTTCGTATCCCATTTCTGGTATCTTATTTCCAGTATCGGGAGTAGCGTCTTTTGTGCCATTTCCGGTTTCGGAATATTGACAATTTCTATTTGTTTAAGTACCAGTAATATCAAGTCTTGATCATACCGGCTATTACGAAGATTTGCTTCAAAGTGGTTCTAACAGTTTCCGCAGAACAGAGTCTTAAAAAACTCAAGATGTTATTATCCACAAAAGAGCAAAGTAGTTTATAAAGAGATGTTTATAAACAAATTCGCTAAAGTGCGTTTAGATAGATTATTAATTGCCATCACTTCTGGTTGTTTATGTTTATGTGGTCATATGTTTATCTACCCTCAGTGTGGATATATTTGGACTATCTTCTTAGAGTGGGGTACTTGCTAAATAGTCCAAATATATCCACACTGAGGGTAGATAAACATATGACCACATAAACATAAACAACCAGAAGTGATGGCAATTAATAATCTATCTAAACGCACTTTAGCGAATTTGTTTATAAACATCTCTTTGCTCTTTTGTGGATAATAACATCTTGAGTTTATTAAGATTCTGTTCTGCGGAAACTGTTAGAACCACTTTGAAGCAAATCTTCGTAATAGCCGGTATGATCAAGACTTGATATTACTGGTACTTAAACAAATAGAAATTGTCAATATTCCGAAACCGGAAATGACACAAAAGACGCTACTCCCGATACCAGAAATAAGATACCGGAAATGGGATACGAAATCCCAACAGTAAACAAAGATGCCAAAACTGGAAGTAATAGTTATTACTGACGGTAATAAAACAAACATATAAAACAACATCAGATAAGTTAGAATAAGTCTAAAAGCCTTTATGGAGGAATATTTATTATAAACAACGACTGCAATAGATCATACTTACATCACTAGGGTTAAGAAGCATTTTGTAAATCAGTACCCATGATTCAATAGGACCAACAGGAAGAGGTTTCCCAGAGATTTTTGGCGCCAAATCAACAACCAATCATAACATTTGGCACCCTATATAAGCTTCCAGTATATTCATACACAGTATAGTCTTGAGAAAGGCCTTGTTACAGGCCGAAACGCGTAGACAGACACAGACATACTGGTAAGCTTATTTCCTATCATTTATTAAGTGTAAAAACTTTATTGCACCATTGTGTTTTCTTTCGTTTTTTACAGGTTTTAAGAATTTTCTATATGGATTAACTGATACTTAACCACTGACACCAAGTTTTCTACACATTTTTACTGACACTAGTTTTTATATCACCACTTGTTTTTGTTTTTATCTTTTGGAAGCACGATTTATTATATGCCTTTTTCATCACGACTCATCATTACTGTTTTTTGAACACTGTTTTCTGGATTTTGGATACCCACTAATATATGGATTTTATTGTGTATTTATTTTGAATTGAAATATTGACTCACTTCGTGGACACCCCGCTGTTTTTATTTGGATTTTGGATTTTTTATTCTTGGACAATTTTTGTATTGGATATCACTAGATAGACATTATTGGATTTTTTTGGGGACATTTTTACTGTTTTGATTGTTCTGTGCACCCATATTATCATTGGTTTACTGCTACACTATTTGTTTAGGCTAGCATAACAATTGTTCTTATTTGATTTTAACTTTTGTCATGGATCCATGCTATTGTATTATGTAATATTATATGTTATTAAATTATAAATTTTATGTAATATCATCTGTTGTATCAGTTTCAGATACGGTAATACGTATCTCATCCCTGTTATATCTCATTATATATTCCTATTAAGCTTGTAGCGCTCTCATCCTCACCATCGTATTTTGTTTCTTGTAGTCCGCTAGGGGACTTTTTAGGAGGAGAGCTTTAGGACTCTACAGCGCTTAGTTTACAACTCTTTAATCTTCTGAAGTCCTGTAAATGGGAATGTGAGGAAGTAACAAGAGAGGAGGAGAGTATGAAATCATGAGCAGAGCGAAGGGGACGGGTGGGAGAGTATCTGGAAACAAGTTCTGAAATGTAGTGGGGAGCAGTGCAGTTGAGGGCTTTTTATGTCAGAGTGAGGATTATGTGTTTAATCCTGGAGGCAAGAGGAAGCCAGTGAAGGGATTGTCAGAGAGGTGCAGCAGATGAAGAGTGAAGTGTAAGGAAGATGAGCCTGGCAGAGGCATCATTATGGATTTTAAAGGAGCTAGGTGGAAGCTAGGTAGACCAGAGAGAACGGAATTGCAATAGACGAGGCGGGAAAGGATTAGAGAGGTGATTAAAATCTTAGTTGTGTCTTCTGTAAGGAAATGTCTAATTTTAAAGATGTTTTTAAGGTGAAAATGGCAGGCTTTAACCAAGGACTTAATGTGAGGAGTGAAAGAAAGGTCTGAGTCAAGTGTGACTCCAAGACATCGGGCATGCGGGGTAGGGGTAATGATGGAATTATCAACAGCTATAGAAAATTTGGAGGGGGTGGAGATTTTGGAAGAAAGGGGAAAAATAAGTTCAGTTCTGTTTTAGAGTGATTTAGCTTAAGGTAGTGAGAGGACATCCAAGATAAGATATGAGTAAAGACAGATTAGTAAGGAACGAGGTAGGTCTGGTGCAGAGACGTATATTTGGGTGTCATTGGCATACAAATGGTATTGAAACCTGTGGGACTTTATTAAGGTACCTAATGATGACATGTAGATTGAAAAGAGAAGGGGACCGAGTCTTGAGGTACCCCAACAGAAAGTGGTAACAGGGCAGAGGATGCTGCAGAGAAGGCTACACTAAAGGTTCGGTTAGATAGATAGGATGAGAATCACGAGAGAGCTGAGTTGCAGATGCCAAAGGATTGGAGGGTTTGGAGCAAAAGAGGATGGTCGACAGTGTCAAAGGCTGCAGACAGATCAAGGAGTTTAAACAGAGATAAGTGGCCTTTGTATTTTGCTGTAAGTAGGTCATTGGTAACCTTGACAATTTCTGTCTCTGTGGAGTGATGGGGACGGAATCCAGATTGCAGTGGGTCAAGAAGAGAGTTTAGTGTAAGGAAATGGGATAACCGTGCATATACTAGCTTTTCAAGGAGCTTTGAGGCAAGAGGGAGTAGATAAATAGGGCGGTAGTTGGATGGGGAGGTTGGATCGAGAGAAGGTTTTTTTGAGGATAGGTGTGACCAGTGCATGTTTTAGATATGAGGGAAATATACCAGTGCTGAGGGAGAGGTTTTCTTGTTTACCACCAAAAGCTCTTCTAGGCAAAGTGAACATTCCTGATCGGATATATGCATCTGCAGAAGGACATGTGGAAATTATATTTATTATAATTTAATTAATCAATATCTTTTAAAGAGGCAGTCTACTCTATATATTTTTTTTTTAAAAGAGACATAATCCCTTTATTACCATTCCCCAGTTTATCATAACCAACACATTTATATTAAAGGGATATGACATCCCCATTATTTTTCATGATTCAGATAGAGCATGCAAATATAAACAACTTTCTAGTTTACTTCTATTATCAATCATTTAACAAGTGTTTTTTAATTCAAGTAATCAGATCCCACTAACAGACTAAATTGTCATGATTATCTTGTGTTAGAGCAGGTTAATAACAATGGTTACCGAACAGCTCAATATTTCACCTGTGTTCTAATTCAAATAGCCTGAAAATCTGGCATGTTAATGTTCCCTGAGGAGTGAGGACTGGAATGGGAAAAGCATTTTTTTAACCATTAATATAAATTCCTGGTGTGAGATATATTGTTAGTCATTTTTAATAAACCAACTATTTCATTTATTTAAACCTCTAAATACACTATTAAATTCACATATAAACATTTAGATATTCATTTTTAATTTGTGTGCAAATAATGGTTAGAAATGTGAGTTAAATTATATATACACATTAACATTTTATTAAAGCAAAATATTATGTATTAACATGCAAACTGAGCATGTGCATAAAGTTTAACACTGGGAAATAAACCTTGCAAAAAGCTTATAACTTCCATTTAATAAAGACAAAATTGGATTTCAACACATAAGAATGACTGAATTTGAAAAGTCAAAAAAATCATGTAAAAAGCTGTTTGAAATATATTTTCTCATTGACTGGAATGCTGGTGTCAAATTGTCCCCATGCAAAATATTGGAAAGGTTTTGAATACATAAACAAAAACTGTTCTAAATGAGCTAGCATGTGTTTTTCCAATGGATTGGATTGGGTTCAAATTTAAAAAGCCAACAAAAGTCCTTTTATTCCTTGCACATGGGTGTCCTTGCACATGGGAGTTTTTAAAAACATTGTTTTAAAATGCAGTTAACTGTAAACTGAACAAATCTCTTGCTGGGATTTGTTTTTTCCTTCCTGCCTGTAAATGAAGCAGTGTCTGGCTGTTGTGGACCATAGCACTTTTGGAGCTGGCCAAGGTGCTGATATTATCCCTTGAGAAAACAGGCTGTGCATTCCTCTCTGTCTGTGCTTAAACCTTGCTAACACATCTCTCAATCTTCCTGCATTATGTTGACTTCTTGGAAATAGAAGGGCCCACAAAACATTGCACTGAGGAGAGTAATCAGTCCTGAGTCGTGTGCGATGTAAGTGATTGCTTTCTGTACCTGCTAACATTAATCCTATGTTCTATGTCAGGACAAATAAAAGGTAAAATTATTCAAAGAAAAATATATATTTTTCTTTAAAATAATTAAAAGTTAAGGTACACTTTAGAAAATAATAGGTTTTTGATAGATTAATATAATGTAATTCCCCATAAAATGTATTATATTGTAATGTAGTATATGTATTGAATACATTCTGCAGTATAGTGATTTTATTTATTTCATCCTCCTTTGCAATTCAAAATTGTGTTTTCTTTTCTAAAATATGGTGAGTCCATGGCTTGAGTAATTACTTTAGGGAATATCACTCCTGGCCAGCAGGAGGAGGCAAAGAGCACCACAGTTGAACTGTTAAGTATCACTCCCTTACCCACAGCCCCAAGTCATTCTCTTTGCCTTTGGTGCATGGAGGAGGTGAAATTTTGATTTAATCTACAAGCAAGTTTTGGAGTAAAGTCGTATTCCCCATCATTCCTTGTAGTCGGGTAGTGGTGGCTTTAAAGCAGTTAGGAACTTGTAAAGAGGTACTTACTGCATTTTCCTGACAATTGCTGCCCTCGTTTAGAAAGCCAGAGTTGCTTACCCTGTTCTTTCTTTTTCAAAGGTCTCTGTGAAGAACTGTGTCTTCTCTTACCTTGAAACTGTCTACATGCCGGACAGCGGAGCAAGTAAGTGCTTTTTCTTCCAGTTGGGGAGCCCATGCACTTAACCATGCACTTAACGAATTAAAAGACACTGTTTTTTTATTGGGACATACTGTAGATAAAACTGTTTTATGGGTTATACTGGGGCATAAAGCAGGCACTGTAGCACATGTGAGACTAACATTTAAACTCTTTTAAAAAGAAAGGGTAAATGTTTTTATTAGGCTTTATTTTCTGACACATATTTACTTGAAAAAACAATAAATGTTTAAATTGAAAGTAAGGCTGAATTTTCTATTTCAGCGGTTTATTCATTTCCCCTTTGCTTTAAAATATAACGATGCAACATTTTAAACTGTCAGGCTTGAAAAAACTGATGTTTCTGTTACTCAGTGTACCAGGAAGTGGTGCCTCTCTGTGTTGCAGCAGTAATTCATGCTTATTATGTTTAGATGCACAAATAGCTGCTCCTATGCAATTTTGCTCTTCATGTGTCAAGAAAACTTTGCAAAATAAAGGTAAAATTTTTGAGCCTAATGTCTCTCAGGATGATGCTGTTAAAATAATACCTCAGCTTTCTCCTGCTACTTCCCAAGCCTCAAATGGCATCACACGCAGTTCCCTGCAGTTCCTCTATAACTCCTAGGGGAGTTTATTTAAAAGCAGAAATTGCTGCCCAGGTATCTTCAGCGTTATCCGCAGCATTAGCTGCCATTCCCAGATTACAGGGAAAACGCAAGAGGAAATCTAGAAATTCAGAAAGTAAGGTGCCTGTCCTCAGTTCTGCTTCCCAAGTTGCCCTTTCTCATAAGTCTGATGAGGAAGATACATCTGAACTTTCTGAGGGTGAAATCTCAGATTCAGAGAGTAGAATTCCTTCTTCTGGGACTGAGGTGGTATCCTTCAGATTTAGGCTTGAACACCTTTGTGTATTGTTAAAGGAGGTTTTAGCTACTTTAGATGACTCTGATACCCCTGTCATTGTCACTCCTAAGAAATCTAGTAAACTTAATAGTTTCTTTGATGAACCTTCCACTTCAGAGGTTTTTCCTGTGCCGGACTGTGCTAGGGAGATTATCTCACAGGAATGGGAGAAACCAGGGGTGTCTTTTTCTCCCCGTCTCCCATTTTTAAGAAAATGTTTCCTGCCGAGGACTCCATTAAAGACCCTTGGTATACTGTACCCAAAGTTAAAGGGGCCATTTCCACTCTTGCTAAGAGAACCACTATTCCTATTGAAGATAGCTGCTCTTTTAAGGATCCAATGGACAAGAAGTTGGAGGCTTATTTGAAAAAGATTTATATTCATCAAGGTCTCCAATGGCAACCTGCAGTGTGTATTACCACTGTGACTAGTGCGGCATTTTATTGTTTCAATGCCTTGTCTGATTCTCTTCAAGTAGAGACTTCGTTGGATGAAATTCAAGATAGGATTAAAGCTCTTAAGTTGGCCAATTCCTTTATTGCAGATGCCATTTTACAGGTTGTTAGACTAGGAGCTAAAACTTCTAATTTTTCTGTCCTAGCCCACAGGGCGTTATGGTTGAAATCCTGGTCTATGGATGTTTCCTCTAAAGTCAAGTTTCTGGCAATTCCTTACAAGTGCAAAACCTTGTTTGGACCCGGTTTGGCAGAAATTATTAGTGATATTATGGGTGGAAAAGGGTCTTTTCTAACCTCAATATAAGAAGAATAGGCCTAAAGGATGTCAGAGTAATTTTCATTCCTTCAGAGGAAAGCCTTCCCCTTCTTCCAAGCAGGAACAATCCAAGTATACTTGAAAATCCAATCAGTCTTGGAACAAGGGGGAACAATTAAAGAAACCCGCAGCTGATTCCAAATCAGCATGAAGGGCTTGCCCTGAATCTGGGATCGGATCAGGTGGGGCAGACTTTCTCAGTTCTCTCACGCCTGGATACAAGATGTCCCAGATCCCTGTACTGTGGACATAGTATCCCAGAGTTACAAATTGGAATTCAAGACTTTTCCTTCCAGAGGCAGATTCCATCTTTTAAGATTTTCTGCAGACCAGATAAAGAGAGAAGCATTCTTGAAATGTATACAACATCTTTTCTCCCTAGGAGTGATAATTCCAGTTCCAGTGCAGGAACAGTGTATAGGGTTCTACTCCAACCTATTTATGGTTCACAAAAAAGAAGGAACTTTCTGTCCCATTCCAGACTTGAAGTGTCTAAACAAATTTCTCAAAGTTCCATTATTCAAGATGGAGACTATACGCTCCATTCTTCCTTTAAACATAGATATTGACAGCAGATAAGAGCCATAGGCCCAGCAAGTCTTCCCCATATTACCTAACAGTATAAACTTATCTAGTTTGTAGGATAGCCTTATGCTTTTCCCATGCATTTTTAAAGTCCCCCACAGTGTTTTTCTCTACTACCTCTCGAGGAAGTTTATTCCATAATCAATCACTCTTTCTGTAAAGAAGTGCTTCCTCAAATTACTCCTGAATCTACTACCCTTTAGCTTGAGATCATGACCCCTTGTTCTTGAATTTTCCATTTTATGTAAAATACCCATAGCCTCAGTTTTACTAAGCCCTTGAACGTACTTGAAAGTTGCTATCATATCACCTCTTTCCCTTCTCTCTTCTAAGCTATACATAGTTAGGTCATTTAGCCTATCCTGGTAAGTTTTATTTTTTAGACCATGTACCATTTTGGTAGCCCTCCTTTGCACAAATTCAAGTTTGTTAATATCCTTCTGAAGATATGGCCTCCAGGACTGCACACAATACTCAAGATGAGGCATAACTAATGATCTATAAAGTGGCATAAGAATCTTACTATTTCTGCTGCAAATACCTCTACAAATACATCCAAGCATTCTGCTAGCCTTACTCGCTGCATTACTACATTGTTTACTAAGTTTTAAATCATCTGAAATAATAATTCCCAAGTCCTGTTCCTCATCTGTAACAGTCAGTAAAGTGTCATTGAGTCTCTAATTAACGTTTTGATTTTTCTTCCCTAAATGCATTATTTTACACTTTGCTGTGTTAAACTTTAGTACAAGAGGTCAGTTAATGACAACCATAGACCTAAAGGCTGCATATCTTCATGTTCCTATTCACAGGAACCATCACAGATTCCTGAGATTTGCCTTTCTGGACAAACATTTACAGTTTGTGGCCCTTCTATTTGGTCTAGCCACTACTGCCATAATTTTTTCAAAGGTTCTGGGGGCTCTTTTGGCAGTGATCCGTTCTTGTGGAATTGCTGTGGAAACCTACCTGAAAGACATATTGGTTCATGTGCCATCTTTTCAACAAGCAAAATCTTACACAGAGATATTGTTGTCTTTTCTTCATTCCCACGGATGGAATGTGAATCTGGAAAAAAGCTCCCTTTCTCCTGCTACAAGATTCAGGATAAACAAAATAATTTCCTATTGCCTTTCTCTTCAGGCTACTGCTCATCCTTCAGTGGCTCAATGTATGGAGGTAATAGGTCTGATGATGGCTTCCATGGACATTATTCCTTTTGCTTGATTCCATTTGAGAGCTCTCCAGTTGCGCATTCTCAGACAATGGAATGGTGACCATGCGGATCTATCTCAGAGAATAGAGTTAGATCAGTCATCAAGGGACTCTCTCACATGGCGGATTTCTCAGGAACATCTGTCTCAGGGCACATTCTTTCAGAGAACTTCCTGGGTTATCGTGACCATGGACACCAGCCTGCTGGGCTGGGGAGCAGTCTGGAACTTGTTAAAAGCTCAGGGCCTTTGGACTCGGGAGGAGTCTGCTCTTCTTATCAAAGTCTTGGAGTTGAGGGTGATTTACAATGCTCTATTGGCTTAGCCTCAGTTGTCCTCAGCCCAGTGTATCAGGTTCCAGTCAGACAACATATCCTCTGTGGCTTACATCAATCACCAGGGAGGAACTTGGGGTTCCTTAGACATGAAGGCGGTTACTCGGATTCTTCAGTGGACAGAGACCCACAATTGCTGTCTATCTGCCATCCACATTCCAGGAGTAGACAACTGGGAAGTGGATTTTCTGAACAGACAGACTTTTCATCCCAGGTAGTGGGAACTCCATCTTGAGGTGTTTTCCAGCTTAGTCCTCAAATGGGGGGTGCCGTATTTAGATCTGATGGCCCCCCATCAGAACGCCAAGCTTCCAAGGTACGGTTTAAGGTCAAGAGATCCGCAGGCCGTTCTGATAGATGCTCTGGCAGTTCTTTAGGTTTTCAGGTTGGCATACCTGTTTCCTCCGTTTGCTCTCCTCTGCTCGTATCAAACAGGAGAAGACATCTGTGATTCTAATAGCCCCTGCATGGCTTTACAGGATTTGGTTTGTAGACCTAGTGGAGATCTCTTCCACCTTGGAGACTACCTCTGAGAAAGGACCTCCTGATTCAGGGTCCCTACCTTCATCCAAATATTGTTTCTCTGAAACTGACTGCTTGGAGATTGAAAGCTTAATTCTGCCTAAGCGTGTTTTTTCTGAGTCGGTCATTGAGACCATGATTCAGGCTCGCAAGCCTGTTACTAGAAAGATTTACAATAAGATATGGCATACATATCTTTATTGGTGGGAATCCAAGGGCTACTCTTGGAGTACAATTAGAATTTCTAGAATGTTATTTTTTTTTTTCTTCAGGAAGGCCTGGAGAAGGGATTGTCAGTCAGTACCCTGACGGGTCAGATTTCTGCTTTATCTGTTTTACTACATAAACGTTTGGCAAATGTGCCAGATGTGCAAACTTTTTGTCAGGCTTTGGTCAAAATCAGGCCTGTCTTTAAGTCTGTTGCTCCTCCTTGGAGCCTTAACCTTGTTCTTAAAGTTTTACAGCTGACTCAGTTTGAGCCATTGCATTCCATAGACATTAAGTTGTTATCATGGAAGGTTTTGTTTCTTGTTGCTATCTCTTCTGCTTGAAGAGTCTCAGAACTCTCAGCTCTGCAGTGTGATTCCCCTTATCTTATTTTTCATGCCGATAAGGCGATTCTTCATACTAAGTTAGGTTTCCTTCCTAAGGTTGTATCTAATATTAATCAGGAAATTGTTGTTCCCTCTCTGTGTCCTAATCCTTCTTCTTCCAAAGAACATTTGTTACACAATTTGGATGTTGTGCGTGCTCTTAAATTCTACTTACAGGCGACTAAGGATTTTCACCAGTCCTCTGCCTACTTTGTCTCTTTCTCTGGGAAACATAAAGGTCAGAAAGCTACTGCTACTACTCTTTCTTTTTGCTTATGAAGTATAACAGCCGTGGACTCTTAGGAAAGAAAAACAAAATTTATGCTTACCTGATAAATTTATTTATTTCCGCATATGGTGAGTCCACGGCCCCACCCTTTATTTTAAGACACCTTGTGTTACTACTTTTTCTCCATTTCCCTTTGGTCGAATGACTGGGGATTGTAGGTAAGGGAGTGATACTTAACAGTTCATCCTCCTGCTGGCCAGGAGTGATATTCCCAACAGTAATTACTCAAGCCGTGGACTCACCATATCCGGAAATAAATAAATTTATCAGATAAGTATAAATTATTTTTTTTCCTCTACTTTCTCCAAGAAAGACAGGAAAGATTCATCAGGACCCTAAAATGTGAAATAGACAGGATAAACATACTCAAATGGATTTTCAAAGAATGTGTGCTAGGACTGCAAAATAATTTAAATGTTGCAAAGTGTCAGATTTAAATGCATTCAAAATATTTTTATTTTACTCAGGTCTTTTACAAAAAAAAAATTCTTTCCAAAAGTGTCACTAAAACTTATATAATAAAGGGTAAATGGGCCAAAGTTTTATTAAAAGAAGTGGTAGTAATATTTTGTGTCACTGAATTAAAATATCCCTTAAAGAATCATTAAATTCAGTAGAATTGCATGTTTAACCAATGCATAACAAAAAATAAAATACAAATTTACTTTGTAAATTTCAATTGAGTAGTAGATTATTTTTCTGACACATTTCAAAGTAATTCCATTTCCCTGCTCTCTGCATTATGTGTTATCAGTCAATCACAAAATTCAAAGATGTATATACTGTGAATTCTTGCACATGCTCAGTAGAAGCCGGTGCTTGAGTAAGTGTGTATATAAAAAGACACATTTTGATAATGGAAGTAAATTGGAAAGTTGTTTAAAATTGCATTTTCTATTGAATCATGAAACTTTAATTTTGATCTTAGTGTTCCTATAATCACTTATTTCCATTGTAAGGATTATTAATGTTGTATTCTAAATAAATGGCTTTCTATGTATTTTCCTTTTTGTATTTCACAGGGGCATATTTATCAAGATCTGTCTGACCTGATCCAACAGTGCGTATCAGGTCCGACAGACCTCGCTGAATACGGCGAGCAATACGCTCGCCGTATTCAGCATTGCACCAGCAGCTCACAAGAGCTGCTGGTGCAACGCCGCCCCCTGCAGACTCGCGGCCAATCGGCCACCAGCAGGGGGGTGTCAATCAACCCGATTGTACTCGATCGGGTTGATTTCCGGTGATGTCTGTCCGCCTGCTCAGAGCAGGCGGGCAGGTTATGGAGCAGCGGTCTTTGTGACCGCTGCTTCATAACTGCTGTTTCTGGCGAGCTGGCAGGCTTGCCAGAAACACGGGGCATCAAGCTCCATTCGGAGCTTGATAAATAGGCCCCATAGTATTTATTTTGGGTGTTTTTGATGTATAGCATATTTTTAAGATATTTTCCCCTCATTTTCATATGATCTCTCTTTCCTTATCATCATGTTCCCTAACTCTTTACATGTTTCCTTTTTCTTCAAATGATACATATTTCAAGATATCTCTTTCCATCACTTATCTTTTAAAATGACTCATGCACATCCCTACCATACTAAGGACTAGATTACGATAGCAGCACTATTTTTCGCTCCAGCTTGTGCGTTAACTGGCTTCGACTTTGGCATTTTGTGCGCATCGGTTAGCCGTGTGTATTACAAGTTTAAAGTAAAAAAAATTTGATTACACTCTAACCCGATGCCCACAAAAGGCCCAAGTTAGAATATAGCAACCGTGTTAAAATATTGCCCCCTAGACTTCAATGGAGAGCGAAAAGTAGAAAAAAAAACACCCAACATCATTGATAATGTTATGCTCTGTCTGAATCTCAAAAGAAAATATTTGGGTTTCATATCCCTTTAAATAAATAGTTAAAACCTTTATTAAAAATAAATATTGCATACATATGTTTTTTCATGTTTTCAACTACTTGACTGCAAAGGGCTCCAATGCACTTGTATACATGTCTATATGCGTGTACATATGTATGTAGGTGTTTATATGTGTATATATGTCTGGAAATACTTCTATACACATATAAATACATATGTACTCATAATATATATATATATATACAGTGAGTGCAGAATTATTAGGCAAATGAGTATTTTGACCACATCATCCTCTTTATGCATGTTGTCTTACTCCAAGCTGTATAGGCTCGAAAGCCTGCTACCAATTAAGCATATTAGGTGATGTGCATCTCTGTAATGAGAAGGGGTTTGGTCTAATGACATCAACACCCTATATCAGGTGTGCATAATTATTAGGCAACTTCCTTTTCTTTGGCAAAATGGGTCAAAAGAAGGACTTGACAGGCTCAGAAAAGTCAAAAATAGTGAGATATCTTGCAGAGGGATGCAGCACTCTTAAAATTGCAAAGCTTCTGAAGCGTGATCATCGAACAATCAAGCGTTTCATTCAAAATAGTCAACAGGGTCGCAAGAAGCGTGTGGAAAAACCAAGGTGCAAAATAACTGCCCATGAACTGTGAAAAGTCAAGCGTGCAGCTGCCAAGATGTCACTTGCCACCAGTTTGGCCATATTTCAGAGCTGCAACATCACTGGAGTGCCCAAAAGCACAAGGTGTGCAATACTCAGAGACATGGCCAAGGTAAGAAAGGCTGAAAGACGACCACCACTGAGCAAGTCACACAAGCTGAAACGTCAAGACTGGGCCAAGAAATATCTCAAGACTGATTTTTCTAAGGTTTTATGGACTGATGAAATGAGAGTGAGTCTTGATGGGCCAGATGGATGGGCCCGTGGCTGCATTGGTAAAGGGTAGAGAGCTCCAGTCCGACTCAGACGCCAGCAAGGTGGAGGTGGAGTACTGGTTTGGGCTGGTATCATCAAAGATGAGCTTGTGGGGCCTTTTCGGGTTGAGGATGGAGTCAAGCTCAACTCCCAGTCCTACTGCCAGTTTCTGGAAGACACCTTCTTCAAGCAGTGGTACAGGAAGAAGTCTGCATCCTTCAAGAAAAACATGATTTTCATGCAGGACAATGCTCCATCACACGCGTCCAAGTACTCCACAGCGTGGCTGGCAAGAAAGGGTATAAAAGAAGAAAATCTAATGACATGGCCTCCTTGTTCACCTGATCTGAACCCCATTGAGAACCTGTGGTCCATCATCAAATGTGAGATTTACAAGGAGGGAAAACAGTACACCTCTCTGAACAGTGTCTGGGAGGCTGTGGTTGCTGCTGCACGCAATGTTGATGGTGAACAGATCAAAACACTTACAGAATCCATGGATGGCAGGCTTTTGAGTGTCCTTGCAAAGAAAGGTGGCTATATTGGTCACTGATCTGTTTTTGTTTCTTTTTTGAATGTCAGAAATGTATATTTGTGAATGTTGAGATGTTATATTGGTTTCACTGGCAAAAATAAATAATTGAAATGGGTATATATTTGTTTTTTGTTAAGTTGCCTAATAATTATGCACAGTAATAGTCACCTGCACACACAGATATCCCCCTAAAATAGCTATAACTAAAAACAAACTAAAAACTACTTCCAAAACTATTCAGCTTTGATATTAATGAGTTTTTTTGGTTCATTGAGAACATGGTTGTTGTTCAATAATAAAATTAATCCTCAAAAATACAACTTGCCTAATAATTCTGCACTCCCTGTATATATATATATATACTGTATATATATATACTGTATATATATATATATATATATACAGTACATACATACATACATACATTCATATACATATTTAGACATTTATATATGTATGCATCTCTATGTTAAAGCTAGGGATGGGCGAATGTTTCTAAAAATTCGAAATTTAAAACAAATTTTTATACATTCGTTCATTCGAATTG
The DNA here is from genome assembly GCF_027579735.1 of Bombina bombina. NCBI lineage: Eukaryota > Metazoa > Chordata > Amphibia > Anura > Bombinatoridae > Bombina > Bombina bombina. Next base: position 243,859,251 of record NC_069506.1, on the reverse strand, counting down.
AATTTTGAATGTTTATATAACATTCTAACATTCTATTTTCAAATTTTCGTTTTCGAATTTTTCAATAAAATTCGAAAATATTCGTTAGAATAATAGAATGTTTAGCTATGTATTCATTCAATTTCGAAATGTAATATTCGAATTTGAATGTGACATTCAAATTCGAAATGGTATTTCTAGTCTACAACTGTGTTTAATAAATGTAATATTCGAATTCGAATGATACATTTGAATGTCACATTTGAATTTGAAATAGTATTTCTAGTCTAATACTGTGTTTTAAATGTAATATTCGAATTTGAATGTGACATTCAAATTCGAATGTCACATTCGAATTCGAAATAGTATTTCTAGTTTACAACTGTGTTTAATAAATGTGATATTCGATTCAAATGTGATATTCGATTTGAATGTGATATTTGATTTGAATGTGACATTCAAATTCAAAATAGTATTTCTAGTCTAATACTGTGTTTTATAAATGTAATATTCAAACTCGAATGTGAAATTCGATTCGAATGTGATATTCAAATTCGAAATAGTGTTTCTAGTCTACAATTGTGTTTTATAAATGTAATATTCGAATTCGAAAGTGACATTTGAATTCGAATGTGACATTCGAATTCGAATGTGACATTCGAATTCGAATGTAACATTCGTATTCGAATGTGACATTCGAAAACTGTAAATAACTTTCAAAAATCAAATTTTTAAGAATATTCGTTCTTATCAACATTCTATTATGTAAATCGAATTTCTACAATAACATTCGTTCTAACATTCGAATTCGAATATAAACACATTCTCCCATCCCTAGTTAAAGCCCTTTGCCTGCCTTTTTTTTTTCATAACACTAAAATATTCTTTATTTGATGGTGTTATTATGAGTGTAACTGTACTTTTATGAATGTATTGTTTATGTTTTTTGTGCAATATTTAGTCGACCATAACAATTAACCAAAGCTCTGAAGTCTTGACACACGTTAAATTTAATTGCACTCAAACTAATGTGTTTAATTTCAACTTGTAGTTTGCGCTCTACATCCGATGCACACAAACCCATTGCGATAAACCCCCTATTGCTTGCTCACAACTGTTAGAACGCCACTCATAATCTAGTCCTAAATTTTGTAGTATATTTTTAAAACAAAGTTTCAACAAATGTAAAGTTAAAACCCAATAACAAGTGGTGTCTAGTTCAAAACATCTAAAAAAACCTCTGACATTATCTAACCTGCATTTTGCTTATTGAACCATGTTTTCATTTAATACTACATTTAATACTATCAAAGTGTCAACCGCAAATACGCTGGAATTCTGCATCGTAATTATTGCGAGATTGATCTGACCTAGTTATCAAAGCCTCAAGACCGGCAAATGTTGAAATTTGTGATGTAACATACAATCCGCCGGTTTCAATCTGACGCAGATCGATGTTTACGTCATTGCAGATGTTCCGAATACACCTTCGGCTCTATTTGACACTTTTTCCCATTTATCAAACTTTTAACAGGTACGCTTGCGGCTATTCGGACACATCGTACCTGGTTTTCAATCCACCACCCTTGAGGCCGCGGATGCCATAGAAATCAATGGGAGTATGAAAGCACCAATAGCTTATGTTTGATGCTGCAAGAGAATGAAGCATACACCATTCATTTCTATGGTAGAAAAAAAGTTATGTTTACACCTAACACCCTAACTTAAACTCTGAGTCTAAACACCCCTAATTTGCCGCCCCCGACATCGCCGCCACCTACATAATGTTATTAACCCCCAATTCCGCCACTCCCCGACCCTGCTGCAACCTAAATAAACTTATTACCCCCTAAACCTCTGGCCTCCCACATCACCACCACTAACTAAACCTATTAACCCCTAAACTGTCAGCCCCCCACATCGCCAAAAACTAAATTAAGCTATTAACCCCTAAACCTAACAACCCCTTAAGTTTAAATTAAAATTACAACATCCCTATCTTCAAATAAATTAAAACTTACCTGTAGAATTAAAATAAACTAATTTTAAACAATTAATTAACCTACCCTAACTATTATATTAAAATTACATTAAACTACCAATTAAATAAAATAAATTACATATTAAAAAACCTAACCTTACTAAAATTATTTAAATCTACAATTAAACATTATTACAAAGTCCTAAAGTACAAAAAAAAACACTAAGTTACCAAAAAGCCCTCCACTAAATTACTAAAAATAACAAAACAAATGATCAAAAATAAAAAAAATTACACCTAATCAAATAACCCTATCAAAATAAAAAAAAACTAGCCTACAATAAAATACCAATGGCCCTTAAAAGGGCCTTTTGTGGGGCATTGCCCCAAAGATATCAGCTCTTTTACCTGTAAAAAAACCAATCAATCTCCCCAAATAAAAACCCTAACTCTAAAAAAACCTAAGCTACACATTGCCCTGAAAAGGGCATTTGAATGGGCATTGCCCTTAAAAGGGCATTTAGCTCTTTTACATTGCCCAGACCCTAATCTAAAAATAAAACCCACCAAAAAAACCCTTACAAAAAAACTAACACTAACCCAGACGATCCACTTACAGTTCTTGAAGTCCTGCTTGAAGCATCCATCCAGATGGCGAAGTCATCATCCATGCGGCAAGAAGTCTTCATCCAGGCGGCCTCTTCGATCTTCATCCAGCCGGAAAAGTCTTCATCCAGGCGGCAAGAAGTCTTCATCCAGACGGCATATTCTATCTTCATCCATCCGGCGCAGAACAGGTCCATCCTGAAGACATATGGCGCGGAGCATCCTCTTCATAAGGTTGCCGCCATATACTGGAACGTCAATGCAAGTGACGCCATTAAAGATGGCGTCCCTTGCATTCCTATTGGCTGAAAGATTTAAATCAGCCAATTGGAATTAGAGCTGCTAAAATCCTATTGGCTGTTCAAATCAGCCAATAGGATTTGAGCAGCTCTCATTCTATTGGCTGTTCCAATCAGCCAATAGGATTTGAGCTCTCATTCTATTGGCTGTTCCAATTTTAAGGGCCATTGGTAGTTTATTGTAGGCTAGGTTTTTTTTATTTTGGGGGGCTTTTTATTTTGATAGGGCTATTAGATTAGGTGTAATTCTTTTTTATTTTTGATAATTTGATTTGTTATTTTTAGTAATTTAGTGTTTGTTTTTGGTACCTTAGTGTTTTTTTTTTTTGTAATTTAGTACTTTTAATAAGGTTTAATTGTATATTTAAATAATTTTAGTAGGGTTAGGTTATTTTAATATGTAATTTAGTTTATTTTATTGGTAGTTTAATTTAATTTTAGTATAATAGATTGGGTAGGTTAATTAGTTTATTTTAATTCTACAGGCAAGTTTTAATTTATATTAAGATAGGAATGTTGTAATTATAATTTAAAGTTAAGGGGTTGTAAGGTTTAGGGGTTAATAGCTTAATTTAGTTTTTGGCGATGTGGGGGGCTGACGGTTTAGGGGTTAATAGGTTTAGTTAGTGGTGGTGATGTGTGAGGCCAGAGGTTTAGGGGTTAATAAGTTTATTTACGTTGCGACGGTGGCGGGGAGGGGCGGGATAGGGGTTAATAACTTTATTTAGGTTGCGGCAGTGGCGGGATAAGGGTTAAACAGCAGCATTTAGTGAAATGGTATAAATAAAGTTGGGGAAAACACAAATAGCAGCGTCATCGATGACTGTTAGTTAACAACAGTCCGATGCTCATTGCCCCATACTTGGTGCGCATGTTTTTGACGGATTTATTTATAAATATGGAGATCTTATTCCGATCCACGGCCGCAATGTTTGGCAATGTTAGGCGAGCGTACTGACACCCGCTAATGCAATATAGTTGACGCTTTAAAACATTACCCACTAATTATTAATATTTTTCTCACACTTTGGGTGAAATCTTTTTTTTTTATGTTTGTTTGCCCATTTCCCTGCAAGTCCATCTTTGCCTAGGCTACTGTGGGTATTGGATAGCGATACCTTCACTCACGGCAGTACCTGCTAGCCCACTGGAAGCTATAGATTTACCCCAGTGAGCCTTGAAAGGGGGCAGGGAATATTCTCACATCTAGAATCCCCAGTGTAAATTGAAAGACTTTGACTTGACACCGGGCCCATTTGAGTGATAAATATTTGTAGTGTACCTCGGCTCTAATCAAGGTTCATCTTGTGAGTGTGTTGTATTTGTCTATTAAATCATATTGTGAAGTCAACACAACTACTCTTAGATTTGCCACTGGTGTGGCGCTTCTTCCCTACTTTTGTTTTTACAGACTGTTAATAAATTATTTTAATCTTTTTCCTTCCTCATTTGGTCTCTCTCACCTCTTTATATTCTGTCCCAGTCTCTCACAAACCTTCCCTCTCTCTATCTCCTACAGCGGGACATTTTACAGAGCAGGCTATAGTTTATCTGGCTATGTTAACAAACCTGACACTTTTTTTATATCAGAGAATAACCTATCAGTCTGATTACAGCTAAGGCTGTGACAATGTCTGCTTCTTGGCCATACGTATCTGAAACGCACAGAATTATAGGCAGCACCTCTGACTCCCTCTGTCTCCTTTTATATGTCTCCCTGTCTCTTTTTATCTCTATTTCTATTCCTTGCCTTAAAGGGACATTAAATGCTTTTTGCTTTGCGTAAAAATATTTACAGCCCTGTCAATTGCAAAAAAGCAAATTATGTAACCTACGTTTTCTTCAATCTGATGACATTTGCATAGTCTAGCTAGTTGATTTATAGCAGCATGAAGGAAACCTAGGTTACAAAATTAGCTTTTTGGTCTTTCATGGAATTGTAGGACAAACACCATTTTTTCACAAAAGCAGGAGATTTTTAAGGGTTTAATGCCCTTTAAACATGTTCAGTACGTGGTAAGGCAAAAATTAAATGTCCTAATAAAAGAGACTGTTTTGGTGCTAAGGTCCCTTGCTATGTTTTGGACCTTGGGGTAAGTGCATCATGTGGGATTTGCTTGTTCGATTCAAATCGATTAAAAAATGTTTGAAATCCCTGTGGTAACCAATGTGTGCAAGGATTTTCAAATACACAATGGATCTGAAAACACTCACTATGTCTTGCATGTGGAAAGCTCAACATCAGCTTTCCAGTCAGTCAGGAAATACTTTTCTAGCTGTAATTTTTAAATTCAACACATTGGATCTGTTGGAAAATGTATCACAATTCTAAGAAATGATAAAATTTAACGTATGTCATGAACTAATATTAAAGGGACATTAAACACTAAATAAATGTTAGAGTGATGCATTCAAAGAAAAGATAAGTCTGAGAATAACATGTAGATGTATTTTTAAAAGTTTCATTAGCTGTTTAAATATTGGCAAAGTAAGTGTAAAGTTTTAGTGTCTATAAAACAATGGGAGCTGCCATGTTGTAACTTAGGTTACCTTCTCTGCTGTGGCCAATTAGGGATAGTTATAAATAGGTCAATAAAGTGTGCAGCCAATGTCTGTGTGGAATAGAACAGTGTTCTGCACTTCCATTTCTAACAGGAACTGAAATGCTCACAGTTTAAGAATGGCATTACAGGAAAAGGGGACAAAATAAATAACGAAAGTATATTGCAGATTTTTTTTATATATATATATGATTTATCATTTTATATTACTATCTCAAAGTGTTTAATGTCCCTGCAATAGTCCAGAGAAAACTGCGATAAAGTATTTTACTCATTATCGTTAATATTGTATTAAAGGGACATTAAAAACCACATACTTTTTTTTAAAAAAAAATTGTTCTTTTTCCCACGTTTCACAGAGGATCCAAAAAGCAAATAATTCTGGAACCAGCAAATGTTGTAAATGTCAAATAGCTGGTTTAAGTAATTTGCTGCATTTTGAGAAAATGCATTACGGCATCCAAGCAAGGCTTTAGCTACGATATGCGTTTAACCCCTTTGCTTGGGTTAACATAGATAACAGGGAGCAAAAGTACAAAAATAACATGCTGTATTGAGTTACAGCATTTTAGTTTATTGTTACAAGTTCACTCTTCTAAGTAGTAAGGGAGTTATTTATTACATGGCTTTAATTATTTTTGAAGAGGAGTATGTGTGCACATTACAAAAGTATTCCTGCTTAACAATAAGCTATAAATCATGCAGTGAAGACTATGATTGAATGTCCTGGGCATACATTTGTGAGTTGCAAGATTCCATAACCTGTAAAGCCAAGCGGGTTCCCTCTAATTGAAGATGCCCTTGGATAGCTGCCTAATTACCACTCCAAACCCAGACAAATGCATATCTCATCTCACCTGGGGTATTATAGTGAGAGCAGTGATCATTTATCTAAACATTTCTTTATTGGCTCAATAATATGCAGAGACCAATAATTCTACATATATCTGATGGTAGTTTGGTACAATATAAATCTACACCTATATATCTAGATGATCATCTATAGGTATAGATATATACAGATATATATATATATATATATATATATATATAGATATAGATATAGATATATACAGTATATAGGAATATCTATTTAAAAATACATAGAACATTTTTTTAATAGTTTTGCAATTTGTTAATAAAGTGAACATTTTACATATGTTTAAAACATTACTTTATATGTAAGGAATTTGCAGTTCAGTACTTAGTTGCTTATATTCTATATACAATGCAGATATAAAATAATTATTTTAATGTCCCTTTAAAAAAATTTTTTAAAAAGTGAATCCTTTTAAATAATTTCTGGACACAATTAGGGCACCTTGAATTAATCAGGATTGAATCCAAAATGGTATAATTAGTTTAAACATGTTTTTGAACGTGAGGAACTAAAAATACACATACTTATTTTAGCCATTTTTACTTACACAGTGTAAACTGTTCACTTTCACAATGAAGTACCTGTATTTAAAAAGAGAATAATGTAAAAATCAATATTTATTAAAAGCAATGTCTAGGACATTTTTAGATTAGTATAAATAGCTTACTTGTTAAATTGAATAAAATGATCTTACACCAATTATAAAACCATTTTAGAATGTCTCTACAACAGTAATGCGTAATAGAATCTGCAAACTTTGCTTTTAATAAAATAAAATATTTCTTTTAAATTGTAAAAGTCTTAAAAATGACAATACAATATAATATGATAGAATACAGAACATTTAAAGGTAACATACTTACCCATGACAATGAGCTAAAATCCTAAATTTATACATGTTGCTCGTTGTAAAGTTAAGGTCATCTTTAAAATGTATTGACTCTCTCATCACCTATATTTCTGAGTGTATCATTAGTGGGTGTTCCTGTCATTATCATCTATTGCCTTAAAGGGACAGTAAACACAACTTAAGATTTTCACATAAAAATGTTTAGTTATGTATAATGAAAAAAAAAACTTTGTACTATATATAATAATAAAATAATAATAATATAATATATTTCTGTTAAGCATTTTTTAGAATTACCTGATATGTTATTCTATTAAAATACCAGAGAGATGTTTTGTAATTATAAGGTGTTTACTGTCTTTTTTATATACCCAATCATGCCCATAAAAATGAGAAATTGCTAAGTAGTTAAAACATTTGAAACCACAAAACCCTCAGAAACATGATTGAAATGCATATATATATATTAACAAGTGAAAAATAAGTATATATCTGTTTTGTTATAGGAAGAAAGTAGTTTTGCTGGATAGAACTAGTGATATCCCAGAAATATCACATTCAGAATGTGGGGATGACTAACGGAAGACCAGATAGAATGAGTGGATGACTATTGGTTGTTCAGACAGAATGAAGAGATGACCAGTTACTAACCAGGCAGAATGAGAGGATACCTAAAGGCTGACAAGGTAGAATGTGAGGATAACTGGAGGCTGACCAGGCAGAATGAGAGGATAACTGGAGAATAATCAGGCAGAATGAGAGGATAACTGGAGGCTGATCAGGCAGAATGAGAGGATAACTGAAGGCTGACCAGGAAGAATGTGAGGATAACTTGAGGCTTATGAGGCAGAATGAGAGGATAACTGGAGGCTTATGAGGCAGAATGAGAGGATAACTAGAGGCTGAACAGGCAGAATGAGAGGATAACTGGAGGCTGACCAGGCAGAATGAGAGGATAAGTTGAGGCTTACGAGGCAGAATGAGTGGATAACTTGAGGCTGACCAGGTAGAATGAGAGGATAACTAAAGGCTGATCAGGCAGAATGAGAGGATAACTGGAGGCTTACAATGCAGAATAGAAGATAACTGGAGGCTGACCAGGCAGAATGAGAGGATATCTAGAGGCTGACCAGGCAGAATGAGAGGATAACTGGAGGCTGACCAGGAAGAATGAGAAGCTAACTGGAGGTTGACCAAGCAGAATGAGAGGATAACTGGAGGCTTACGAGGCAGAATGAGAGGATAACTGGAGGCTGACCAGGCAGAATGAGAGGATAACTGGAGGCTGACTAGGCAGGATTAAGAGATGAACAGTGTCTGACCAGACATAATGAGTGGATAACTGGAGGCTGACCAGGCAGAATGAGAGGATAACTGGAGGCTGACCAATGTCAGGGTGCCAGGAATCAGACTGAGACGAGAAGTGCAAAAATAATCACACCTTTATTAATAGCAAAAAATAATAAAAAGTCCTCAACTCAAATAACAAGCGAGGAGTCAAAACCAGAGCTGGTAGTCAGACGAGCCGAGTCAGGAGCCAAAGCGAATAGTCAGACGAGCCAGAATCAGGAACAAGGAAAACAGCAGAGTCAGGAACAAGCCAGGGATCAGGAACCAGGAAGGACGTCAGGCAGCCAGGTAATACACAGGAACTCTCACAAACAGGTCTGAGACAATGCAAAGGCAAAGCATACTGAACAGAGGCCCTTTAAATAATAAATGATGACATCACAATTCTGAGACTGCATCCTGTCTCACATGGATGATGCACACCAGTCTGACCATAAAAGGAAGTGCAGGAAGTGAGCAGCATCCCCCACAATGCACCATAGTCTGGAAGAGAGGTGAGTAAAATGGCTGCCAGCAGCACATGGCAAACACAACAGGGAAAAAACCCTGACAGTCCCCTCCCCTCAACGACCCCTCCCCCGTGGGAGGACAAAAGGCTTATTGGGGAAACGTGCATGGAAGGCACGGAGGGGGGCGGGAGTATGAACATCAGAGGAGGGAACTCAAGAACGCTCCTCCGGACCGTAGCCCCTCCAGTGAACCAAATACTGTACACGGCCCCTGGACATACGAGAGTCAATAATGCTGCTGATCTCATACTCCTCAAGGCTGTAAACAAAGATAGGACGAGGACGAGGCAACACAGTGGTACACTGATTACAAACCAATGGTTTCAAGAGGGAGACATGAAAAACATTGGAGATGCGCATAGCAGGAGGAAGGTCAAGAGTGTAGGCCACAGGATTAACTCATCGGAGTATTCGAAAAGGACCAACATAACGGGGAACCAATTTATTGGAAGGCACACAAAGGTTCAAGTTGTGGGAGGACAGCCAAACTCTCTCACCAACCTGGTAGGAAGGTGGGGGCAGACGCCTACGATCAGCCTGGAACTTTTGGTGCTGTATAGAACGATGAAGGCAATCCTGAATCTGCACCCACGTGGAACGGAGTTGCCGGAGATGCTCCTCCAAAGCCGGAATACCTTTAGACATGAATGAATCGGGAAACAAGGCTGGTTGAAACCCATAATTCGCCATGAACGGGGATAGCTTGGAGGAAGCATTGATAGCACTATTACGAGCAAACTCTGCCCAAGGTAACAGTTCAGACCAATTATTGTGGTGATCTGAGACATAGCAACAGAGGAACTGTTCCAGAGCTTGATTAGACTGTTCCGCAGCCCCATTGGATTGAGGGTGATATGCCGAGGAGAAGGAAAGCTGGATCCCCATTTGAGCACAAAAGAAATGCCAAAATCTGGAGACAAACTGGCTACCCCAGTCCGACACTATCTCCTTGGGTAACCCATGTAAACGGAAGACCTCCCGGGCAAAAATTGAAGCAAGCTCCTGAGCGGTAGGCAGCTTCATCAAGGGAATGCAATGTGACATGTTAGAAAAACGGTCAACCACCATAAGGATAGCAGTTTTGCCATTGGAAACAGGGAGCTCGACAATGAAGTCCATGGAAAGATGTGTCCAAGGATGCTCACCATTAGCAGTAGGTTGAAGAAGACCCACAGGAAGACGTTGAGGAGTCTTATTCTGTGCACAAACTGAGCAAGAGGCAACAAACGCAGCAACATCAGAACGAAGACCTGGCCACCAGAATTTTCGAGTGACAGACCAAATCATTTGGTTCTTGCCTGGGTGACCTGCGGCTTTAGGATAGTGGTAAGTGTGCAAAAGTTTAGTTCGAAGATTCTCAGGAGCAAAACACTTACCACTAGGTTTCTCAGGAGGTGCATTGGTTTGTGCAGCCAGGATCTCCTCCCCCAAGGGAGAAGTCAAATTAGTATGTATGGTAGCCAAAATATGGTCAGGAGGTATAACAGGAGTAGTTACAGACTCCTCCTTGGACAGAGGCGAAAATTGTCGAGAGAGGGCATCAGCCCTAACATTCTTACTACCAGGCAGGTAGGAGACCACATAATTAAACTGAGACAAAAATAGCGCCCATCTGGCCTGTCGGGGTGACAAATGTTTTGCTTCAGATTAAATTCTTGTGGTCAGTAAGAATGAGCGCTGGCATGCTAGTACCCTCAAGAAGATGCCTCCATTCCTTAAGTGCCAATATTATGGCCAGTAATTCCCTGTCGCCAATTTCATAATTGCACTCCGCTGGAGACAATTTCTTAGAGAAGAAACCACATGGATGCAAGGAACCATCAGGCATGGGGCGCTGAGACAAGAGGGCACCTACTCCAGTCTCAGATGCATCGACCTCAAGAACGAAAGGCATGACAGGGTTAGGATGAGCCAGAACTGGAGCGGCTATCAAAGGCCTTAATGGCAGTAGGTGACCAATGGAGTGGATCATTCTCTTTAGGGGTCATGTCTGTGATAGGTTTGACCAAGGAAGAAAAGTTTTTAATAAACTTTCTATAGTAATTGGCAGACCCCAAAAAACGTTGAATAGACTGAAGACCAACTGGGCGAGGCCACTGCAGAACTGCAGATAACTTGTCAGGATCCATGGAGAACCCTGCAACAGAGATAACATAACCTAGGAAGGTTACTTGAGTCTGATGGAACTCACATTTCTCGAATTTACAAAACAGGCCGTTCTCACGTAGTCTCTGAAGAACCCGTGTAACATCAGAACGATGAGCCTCAAGTGTGGGTGAGTGTATGAGGATGTTGTCTAATTACACCACAACACATATCTCGTAGGACATCATTAATAAATTCCTTAAAAACAGCAGGAGCATTACATAGGCCAAAGGGCATTATAAGATACTCATAATGCCCACTCCTGGTGTTAAATGCTGTTTTCCATTCATGGCCCTCCTTAATCCTAACGAGATTGTACGCTCCTCTAAAATCAAGTTTAGTAAAGACCGTAGCTCCCTTGAGGCGGTCAAAGAGTTCCGTAATAAGAGGAATAGGGTAAGCATTCTTAATGGTAATACGATTAAGACCACTATAATCGATACATGGTCTTAACTCGCCACCCTTTTTCTTCACAAAGAAGAAGCCAGCCCCTGCAGGAGAGCAGGATTTGCGGATGATCCCCCGTGACAGAGCATCGGCAACATACTCCTCCATAGCACAGTTCTCTGCAACAGACAGAGGGTACACCTGCCCCCAAGGAGGAATGGCTCCGGGTTGCAGGTCTATGGCACAATCGTAAGACTAGTGAGGAGGCAACGTACCGGCACACACCTTGTCAAACACATCTAGGAATTCTCGGTACTCCTCTGGCAATTGAGATACCGAAGAAGTGCACAAGACTTTAACTGGTTTCTGAAGACACGTGGAAATACATTGTGGGGACCACGACAAAATTTCGGACCTGCGCCAGTCGAGACTGGGGTTGTGCTTTTGGAGCCAGGGATAACCCAGAACAACCCAAAAGTGCGGAGAGTTTATCACCTGGAACTGGAGGGTTTCAAAATGGAGAACCCCAACAGCCATGGACAACGGAGCAGTTTTGTGAGTAACGAGTGCGGGCTGAAGGGGCCTGCCATCAATGGCCTCAATAGCAAGCGGTACGGACCGAGGCAAAACAGGAATGGAGTGCTTTGATACAAAAGCACTGTCAATGAAATAGCCCGCAGCTCCGGAGTCAACAAGAGCATGAGTGACTATGGAGGAGTCCACCCAGGAAAGGACAACCGTGACCAAAGGTTTCTCCTTAAGCGCTTCCAGGGAAGAGGATAAACCACCCAAGTTCTGCCCCCGACAGGACCTTAGGTGTGAGCGTTTCCCGGCTGTGTAGGACAAGACTTCAAAAGGTGACCCTGTAACCCATAATAGAGGCAGAGCCCCTCCCTCCTCCTAAAGGCCCTCTCCGCCGCAGAGAGATGCGTGAATACCAGTTGCATCGGCTCAGCAGTACCTGGTGACTCGGGACCAGGAGGCATGGGAGGAGAGGGAGGCATGGGTGGGAACGAACACGTAGGAGACAACGAAACAGGAGGCTTCTGCAAGTGCTCCTTGAAAGAGGGCCTCTCTCTGAGTCTGATGTCAATTAGGATAAAAAATGACACCAATGCCTCGAGATCCTCTGGTAAATCTCTGGCAGCAACTTTGTCTTTAATCGCATCAGAGAGCCCATGAAAGAAGGCAGCAACAAGGGCTTCATTGTTCCAACCTACCTCTGCGGCAAGCATACGGAACTCAATAGCATACTGAGCAACAGATCTTGTACCTTGCTGAATGGACATGAGTCATTTAGCAGCAGAGGAAGAGTGAGCCGGAACATCAAATACCCTTCGAAAGGAGGCCACAAATTCAGGGTAATTTGAAATCACAGGTTTATTAGTCTCCCACAAGGGATTAGCCCAGGCAAGTGCTGTGTCAAAGAGTAACGAGATGAGAAATCCTACCTTAGCTCTGTAAGAGGGAAACGCCTGAGGTAACATCTCAAAGTAAATGCCCACCTGGTTCAAAAACCCTCTGCACTGAATAGGATCACCTCCATATTGCTGAGGTAGAGGTGCAAAACCGGAAATGCTCCTGTTAGGCATAGGTGCATCAGCGGAAACAGGAGCAGCCATAACTTGCGGAACACTTTGGTCCAAATGTGCAGTGCGAGTCAGCAGGGTTTGCAGGGCTAGTGCAAATTGACCCAAACAGTGATCCTGTTCATCCATCCTGGAAATGATGGCAGGTAAAGTTGGATTATTAGCACCATCAGGATTCATGGCCTTTGCGTAATGTCAGGGTGCCAGGAATCAGACTGTCAAATAACAAGCCAGGAGTCAAAACCAGAGCTGGTAGTCAGACGAGCCAAGTCAGGAGCCAAAGCGAATAGTCAGACGAGCTGGAATCAGGAACAAGGAAAACAGCAGAGTCAGGAACAAGCCAGGGATCAGGAACCAGGAAAGACGTCAGGCAGCCAGGTAATACACAGGAACTCTCACAAACAGGTCTGAGACAATGCAAAGGCAAAGCATACTGAACAGAGGCCCTTTAAATAATAAGTGATGACATCACAATTCTGAGACTGTATCCTGTCTCACATGGATGATGCACACCAGTCTGGCCATAAAAGTAAGTGCAGGAAGTGAGCAGCATCCCCCACAATGCGCCATAGTCAGGAAGAGAGGTGAGTAAAATTGCTGCCAGCAGCACATGGCAAACACAACAGGGAAAAAACCCTGACAACCAGGCAGAATTAAGGGATGACCAGTGGTTGACAAGACAGAATTAGAGGATGACCAAAGGCAGAACAGACAGAATGAAGGGATGACCAAAGGCATACCAGACAAAATGAAGGGATGACCAAAGGCAAACCAGACAGAATGAAGAGATGAATAGAGGCTGACCAGACAGTATGAAGAGATGAATAGTGGCTGACCAGACAGAATGAGGAGATGACGGGTGGCTAACCAGACAGAATGAGGGGATGAAGGGTGGCTAACCTGACAGAAGGAGGGGATGATTGGTGACTGATCAGACAGAATGAAGGGATAACAGGTGGCTGACCAGACAGAATGAGTGAATGACTGGTGGCTGACCAGACAGAATGAGTGGATGACTAGAGATTGACCAGACACTGGGCTAGATTATGAGTGGCATACTAAATGTAGCGCACAAGTGAAAATGGGTATATTGAGGCTCAGTGCTTGCATCGCATGTAGTGTGCATACCACAGGTTGAAAGTTAACGCAATCTTTTGAGTGCAATTGAATGTACAATGCGCATCAGGATAAAGCGACTTTATTACTTTCTATGGGCAAGATAATCAAACATTCTCTTGTTTGGAGAGAGAGTATAATCCAGACTTCACAGGGGCAGAACTCACTGAACTTTCTAAGAAAAGAGGAGGAACTTGGACATCCCAGAGAGATGAGAGATGCCTTCCATGAAATTAATTAGGGATACAAAATTTTACATGGGAGTGAAAAGGTAACTGGAGAACCCCTGGGGCTGATATAAAGGCTCCGTTTGCATTGATTTCAAATTAAACTGTAATGTTTTTACTACAATTGAATTGAACTTGCTTTTGTCTATATTTTAGTATATTTTACTTTTCTGTTAGTTAAAATAAGTGTATTGTGAATTTTAAGCTGACTTCACCTGAATACAGTTGGCAAAACAAATCAGTGAAACCAGCATGATTAAAATGCTTAGAAAATTTCACAAGACTTGTGAGAGATTTAGATATATGCCGCTGTTCAGCCCAGGAACTGCCCTGTACTTACTACTTAGTGAAACTGTCAGTTTACAATGGAGAAAATACAAAGTGCAATGTAATTTTATACAACGTATAATCCTAAATTATTAAAGTAACATTCAAACAAAATTCAGCATAATCAAAATGTGTAAAATCACTGCTAGGTCAAAATGTAAATGTATTAAATTACAAATGAGAAAATGCAAAGCTTAAATACAATAATACTGTAAGGACCCAATCTGAAATGTGTAGTAATATAAAATACAAAGCACAAAGTGTAAGTGTAACAAAACTCTCATATCATGCAGTGCTATACTGAACTGAGCTTGTTTCTGCTTCACATACATAAATAAAAGAGATCTCGCCGTACTGGAGAGCTCTGCCCTTTTTCTTTTGAAAATTCAGTGATTTCAGCCTTTGTGAAATCTCAACTACAATTTCTCTCCAAGTTGGAGAATCTTTGAATATCAGGGCCCAGGTGAGCTAATGACAAGAAGCAAATGTGTATAGCTACCAATCACCAGCTCACTCCTAATAATGCATTTGTGCTCCTGAATGTACCTAAGTATGCTTTTAAAAAATGGATACTAAGAGAATTATGTGCATATGATAATAAAAGTAAGCTGAAAATTGCATGCTCCATCTGAATCATTTTAACTTTACTGTCTCTTTATGCTTACATGATTCAGATATCTCATGCAATTTTATACAACCTTCCCATTTACTGTTACCAAATGTACCTTAATCTATTGGTATTCTTTGATGAAGAGCATATCTAGGTAGGGTTAGAAGCATGCATATGCATTGAGCCCTTTATGACAGCAGTATTTGCAACCTTTGTAACAATGTTATATATTATTGAAAACACTGCTCCCTCAATATGATCAACAAAGTATAACACTGTT
This sequence comes from Bombina bombina, assembly GCF_027579735.1. NCBI lineage: Eukaryota > Metazoa > Chordata > Amphibia > Anura > Bombinatoridae > Bombina > Bombina bombina. Next base: position 243,843,555 of record NC_069506.1, on the reverse strand, counting down.
ACTAACACTGCTGCCAAATAGTTCTAAAGGCATGTGTACAACATGCCTAAGGCTACCTAGGTATGCTGTTCCACAATGCATAACAAGAAACAGAGATACATATAATAATAAAAGTAAGTTGGAAAGTTGCTTAAAATTAAAGTGTATTTTTTTATTTTTTTATGTCCCTTTAATTGACGGTTTACAATAAAACAAAAATACTGACCATTTTTTTTTCATTTATTTTTTTAATTTTCAAACCCCCTCCCTCTGATTTCTGTGTTGGCAGTCATCCAAAAGATTTCACAATTATTCTCCAGTGGTCTCTATTGCAGTTCATCAGACTTAGCTGTTTATGCAGTGAGAGTGATTTTTGGCTTTGTTTTCTAAGCTAATGCATTTGAATAGCCGCTGTTTCAATTAGCTGTTTCTACCCCAATTATTTATACATTATAACAAGAAAATATAGTTAAACACTGAATCAGCATATGAAAGACAAACATATATTTGTGGCCAATGAATAGTTAAAACAGGGTCATTAGCAAAATCAGTATTGAAATTGATATGAAACCCAAATTCTTTCTTTCATGATTCAGATAGAGCATGCAATTTTAAGCAACTTTCTAAGTCTTGCAGGTTTAGCGGCACCGCACACTTCTTTGGCCTTACCGCAAAACTTCATAAAGTTTTTTTTCTATGGGGCTTCCATAGCGCCGGTATTACCAGTCTGTCCTGGGAGGCCAAAAAGTGAGCGGTACACCCTACCCTGTCAAGATCCCTAACGCATTTAAAAGTCAGTAGTTAAGAGTTTTATGGTACAATGCCGTAACATAAAACTCATAACTAAAGTGCTAAAAAGTACACTAACACCCATAAACTACCTAATAACCCCTAAACCGAGGCCCTCCCGCATCGCAAACACTATAATAAAAATTTTAACCCCTAATCTGCCGCTCCAGACACCGCCGCCACCTACATTAAATTTATGAACCCCTAATCTGCTGCCCCCAACATTGCCAACACCTACATTATATTTATTAACCCCTAATCTGCTGCCCCCAATGTCGCTGCAACCTACCTACACTTTTTAACCCCTAATCTGCCGCCCCCAATGTCGCTGCCACAACGTTGCTGTTCCAATCAGCCAATAGTATGCAAGTGTAATCCTATTGGCTGATTGGATTGGATCTGCCTGTCTGGAGGACCACTTCGGCCTGGCTTGGATGAAGACGTCTCCTGGCTAGTCGATCTTTAGGGGGTTAGTGTTAGGTTCTTTAAGGGTGTATTGGGTGGGTTTTATTTTTAGGTTAGGGTTTAGGCGGCAAAAGAGCTAACTGACTTTTTAAGGGCAATGCACATCCAAATGCCCTTTTCAGGGCAATGGGGAGCTTAGGTTTTTTTTAGATAGTATTTTATTTGGGGGTTTGGTTGTGTGGGTGGTGGGTTTTACTGTTGGGGGGTTTGTATTTTTTTTTTACAGGTAAAAGAGCTAATTACTTTGGGGCAATGCCCCGCAAAAGGCCCTTTTAAGGGCTATTGGTAGTTTAGTTTAGGCTAGGGTTTTTTTTTATTTGGGGGGAGGCTTTTTTTATTTTGATAGGTCTATTAGATTAGGTGTAATTAGTTTAAATATCTGTAATTTGTTTATTATTTTCTGTAATTTAGTGGGGGTTTTTTTGTACTTTAGCTAATTTAATTTAATTTAAGTAATTGTATTTAATTTAGTTAATTTATTTAATTATATTGTAGTGTTAGGTGTCAGTGTAACTTAGGTTAGGTTTGATTTTACAGGTAAATTTGTCTTTATTTTAGCTAGGTAGCTATTAAATAGTTAATAACTATTTAATAACTATTCTACCTAGTTAAAATAAATACAAACTTGCCTTTAAAATAAAAATAAACCCTAAGCTAGCTACAATGTAACTATTAGTTATATTGTAGCTATCTTAGGGTTCATTTTATAGGTACGTATTTAGTTTTAAAGAGGAATAATTTAGTTAATGCTAGGAATATTTATTTAGATTTATTTAAATTATATTTAAGTTAGTGGGTGTTAGGTTTAGGGTTAGACTTAGGTTTAGGGGTTAATAACTTTAATATAGTGGCGGCGACGTTGGGGGCAGCAGATTAGGGGTTAATAAATGTAGTTAGGTGGCGGCGATGTTAGGACCGGCAGATTAGGGGTTAATAATATTTAACTAATGTTTGCAAGGCAGGAGTTTGGCGGTTTAGGGGTTAATATGTTCATTATAGTGGCGGCGACGTTGGAGGCGGCAGATTAGGGGTTAAAAAGTGTAGGTAGGTTGCGGTGACATTGGGGGCGGCAGATTAGGGGTTAATAAATATAATGTAGGTGTCGGCGATGTTGTGGGCAGCAGATTAAGGGTTCATAACTATAATGTAGGTGGTGTCGGTGTCCGGAGTGGCAGATTAGGGGTTAATAATATAATGTAGGTGTTGGCGATGTCGGGGGTGACAGATTAGGGGTTAATAAGTGTAAAATTAGGGGTGTTTAGACTCGGGGTTCATGTTAGGGTGCTAGGTGTAGACATAACTTTTATTTCCCCATAGGAATCAATGGGGCTGCGTTACTGAGTTTTACGCTGCTTTTTTGCAGGTGTTAGACTTTTTCTCAGCCGGCTCTCCCCATTGATTCCTATGGGGAAATCGTGCACGAGCACATACGACCAGCTCACTGCTGACTTAAGCAGGGCTGGTATTGGAGTACGGTAATGAGCAATTACCAGTTTCATATCATTTTATATACATAAATAGTAAAAAGCTTCACCACCACTTGTCACTCATTTTATTGTATTTAACTAGGTACAATTTTGTAACTTAAAAGTGCTTTCAGTTTTTTATGAATCCTTTTATTAATGAAGACGTTTGTATAAGATATGATTTTTATTTTGTTTTGGGGAATTAGAGAAATGGGCGTTTATAATGATAAATTGAAACTAAAAAAAGATGGTTAACAAATTTGTAGGCCTATCGTGCATATCTAGTCTCATATATATATATATATATATATATATATATATATATATATATATATATATATATATATATATATATATATATATATATATATATATATATATAAATGAAAGTCACAGTCTGTGAGCCCTCTCTGGGAGCAATAAAGTGTAACAATTCTCTGTTGTATGTTATCAGGTTGCGGTAGCTCAGTAGGCTTAAAGGCAAACTTATGCCGGGCAGAAGAAGCTTCTACTCTTATATTTGGAGAAAGCGTATAGCTCACGGATTTTGCTTAAGAAAACAGGTACACAGGAATCGGCTTCTCTCACCACCAAGACCTTCATACAGCACCGCCAACGCCGCGCTTGTAAAAGCCAGGGGAAAACAGCCTTGTCCTCATTCCGTCTGTAGCTGCAAGTCTGCAAGCCGCCCAGCACGTCGATGACGTGTTCACTACCGCTCCGCCAATCCTGAAGTAAATGAACTGAGAATTGTGCTCCGGCACTTTAGCAGATAGAGTAAACCCAGAATTGTAAAGGGTAATTGAGGAAAGATCCAAACACTGCTCCGGAATAAGTCCCAGATAATTTAAAAGGGGAAAATCAATAGGATAAAGAAAAAAGGCAAATAATCCGGAACTGTGAAATAAAACGTCCAATTTTAATGGTCCAATTAAAAGTATAACAATAATCAGAAAAAAGCGTCTGACATGTTTCGGCCAAATGGCCTTACTCACTATGTTCTCAGTATCGGGAGTCCGTCTTGAGAGTGCGGTCCGCACTAATTAAGATTATGAAATTGTCTTGAAGAAGGCCTCAGGATAGGCCGAAACGTTGACATTCTCTGATATATGTAATAAGTAATATAAATAAAGGATACTTATTGAATTAAGTCCCGTGAGTGCCCTCCATCTACATAATTGCTATATATATATATATATATATATATACAATTTTTTTATTTTAAAGGACTGTAAAATATAGTAGAATTGGATAATCAATACGACAATGCAATAGCTCTTACTCTAAATTTTAAATCAGCAACAGATTTGAAAAAAAAAAAAAACAATTTTCTGTCCCCCTGTATGATGTGACAGTCATCAGTCAATAACAGACTAATTTACGTATACACTGTGAACTCTTGCACATGCTCAGTAGAAGCTGGTTCTTTAGACTGCATATATAACAAGTGCACAAGCAAACAGTAGTAAATTGAAAAGTCTTAAAACTGCTTGCTGTATCTGAATCATGAAAGTTTATTTTTGTCCTTAGAGTTAATTTAGTACATCTCAAGAATTTTTATTGTTTAATAAGATAGATAATCCTTTTATTAACCATTCCCCAGTTTTGCATAACCAACATGTTAATATTATGTTTTACCTCTGTAATTACCTTGTATCTAAGCCCCTGCAGACTGCCCCCTTATTTTAGTTCTTTTGACAGACTTGCATTTTAGCCAATCAGTGCTGACTCCTAAGTAACTCAAGGGGAGGGAGCACAGTGTTACCTATATGAAACACATGAATTAGCGCTGTCTAGCTGTAAAAAAAATGTTAAAATGCACTGAGATAAAAGGCTTAAAAATTAGCATATGAGTCTAAATAGGTTTATCTTTCAACAAAGATTACCAAAAAAACAAAGCAAATTTGATTAGGAAAGTAAATTGGAAAGTTGTTTAAAATTACATGCCCTACCTGAATCATGAAAGCTTAATTTTGACTAGACTGTCCTTTAATTTTATTTTATATGATTATAACCCTTGTCTTGGATAATGTAAAATGTTTTAATGAAAAGAAACAAACAATAATTAACAATAACATTTAATACATCAGAGCACTTTATTATTGTAATATTCCTTACAAAAAACTTTCGGCTAGATTACGAGTTTTTCACCTTTAATTCCGATTGGCTGATAGAATTCAATCAGCCAACTGGAATTAAAGGGACACCATCTTGGATGACGTCATTTAAAGGAACCTTCATTCAGCAAGAATACTTTTATTGAAGAGGATGCACATTGCCGAATGTCTTGAAGATGGAGCCACTCCGCGTCAGATGGATGAAGATAGAATATGCCGTCTGGATGAAGACTTCTGCGGGCTTGGATGAAGACTTTGGCCGCTTGGATAAAGACTTCTGCAGGCTTCGATGTGGACTTCTGCCGCTTCGTTGAGGATGGATGTAGGGTCTTCAAAACTGTAAGTGGATCTTCGAGGGCTAGTGTGAGGTTTTTTTATGGTTTATTAGGTGGGTTTTAGTTTTAGATTACGGCTTTTGGGCACTTGAAAAAGAGCTAAATGCCCTTTTAAGGGCAATGCCCATCTAAATGCCCTTTTCAGGGCAATGGGGAGCTTAGGTTTTTTTTAGCTAGGGTTTTATTTGGGGTGTTGGTTGTGTGGGTGGTGGGTTTTACTGTTGGGGGGGTGTTTGTATTTTTTATTTTGGGAGGGCTTTTTTTATTTTGATAGGGCTATTAGATTAGGTGTAATTCATTTAAATATCTGATGATGTCTTTTTTATTTTGTGTAATTTAATGTTTTTTTTTTGTAATTTAGGTAATTGTATTTAATTTAGGTAATTTATTTAATTTAGTGTAATGTTAGGTGTTAGTGTAACTCAGGTTTTATTTTACAGGTAAATTTGTATATATTTTAACTAGGTAGTTAGTAAATAGTTAATAACTATTTAGTAACTATTCTACCTAGCTAAAATAAATACAAACTTGCCTGTAAAATAAAAATAAACCCTAAGCTAGCTATAATGTAACTATTAGTTATATTGTAGCTAGCTTAGGGTTTATTTTATAGGTAATTATTTAGTTATTAATAGTAGGTTTTATTTAGATTTATTTTAATTATGTTTAAGTTAGGGGGTGTTAGGGTTAGGGTTAGACTTAAGTTTAGGGGTTAATAAATATAGTATAGTGGCGGCGACATTGGGGGCAGCAGATTAGGGGTTAATAAATATAGGTAGGTGGTGGCGTTGTTAGGGGCGTCAGATTAGGGGTTAATAATATTTAACTACTTTTTGCGAGGCGGGAGTGCGGCGGTTTAGGGGTTAATATGTTTATTCTAGTGGCGGCGATGTCGGGAGCAGCAGATTAGGGGTTAATAATTTTATTTTAGTGTCTGCGATGCAGGAGGGCCTAGGTTTAAGGGTTAATAGGTAGTTTATGGGTGTTAGTGTACTTTTTAGCACTTTAGTTATGAGTTTTATGTTACGGCGTTGTAACATAAAACTCATAACTACTGACTTTCAGTTTACGGTATTGATCTTGGCGGTATAGGGTATACCGCTCACTTTTTGGCCTCCCAGGCAGACTCGTAATACCGGCACTGTGGAAGTCCCATTGAAAAAATAATTTATACAAATTGCGTAAGTTAATTTGCGTTAAGGCCAAAAAAGTGTGCAGTGCCCCTAAACCTGCAAGACTCGTAATACCAGCGGTAGTGAAAAAGCAGTGTTATGAGGCTTAACGCTGCTTTTTCACTCAAACCGCAATACTCGTAATCTAGCCGTTTGAGTTTTATCCCCACAGAGGGGTTAAACATATAGTTAAAGGGACAGTCTTCTTAAAAATGTTTATTGTTTAAAATATAGATAATCCCTTTATTCCAATTCTCCAGTTTTGCATAACCAACAGTGTTATATTAATACACTTTTTACCTCTGTAAATACCTTGTATCATAGAGGCCTATTTATTATCAAGCCGTCAACTATGCTGCATTCGCCGGCACCAATATGCTCGCCTAACATCGCGGCAGCGGACCTGAATACGATCTCCATATTTATCAAAAAAGCAGGCAAAAAGCCGCGCACCAAGTACGGGGCGATGAGCAGCGGACTGTTGTTAACTAGCAGTCATCGATCTCGCTGCTATTCGACTTTTTCCCAACTTTATTTATATTTTGTCACTAAACACCGCCATTATACTAAAATGTTTAACCCCTATCCCGTCGCTCCCGGACCCCGCCACAACTAAATAAATGTATTAACCCCTAAACCCCTGGCCTCCCACATCACTACCACTTACTAAACCTATTAACCCCTAAACTGCCAGCCCCCCTTATTGCCATAAACTAAATTAAGCTATTAACCCCTAAACCTAACAACCTGCTAACTTTACATTAAAATTACCTCATCCCTATCTTATAATACATTTAAACTTACCTTTAGAATTAAAATAAAGTATATTAAACTATTAATTAACCTACCCTAACTATAATACTAAAATTACATTAAACTACCAATTAAATTAACTATATAACATATTTAAAAACATAACCTTACTCAAAATTATTGAAATCTGCAATTAAAAAATACTAAGTTATAAAAAATAAAAACTAACTTACAAAAAATAAAAAACACTAAGTTACAAAAAAAACACCACAGTATCAAAAATAAAAACAATTACATCTAATTTAATAGCCCAATCAAAATAAACCCCCCCATTCTGTTGGCTATTCCAATCAGCCAATAGAATGTGAGCTCAATCCTATTGGCTGATTGGATCAACCAATAGGATGAAAGCTTGATCCTATTGGCTGATTGCAACAGCCAATAGGATCTTTTCCCCTTTAATTCCTATTGGTTGATAGAATTCTATCAGCCAATCGGAATGTAAGGGACACCATCTTGAATGACGTACCTTAAAGGGAAACTTCATTCTACAGCGACCATAGGAAGAAAAAGATGCTCAGCGCTGGATGTCTTGAAGATGGACCCGCTCCGCGCCGGATGGATGAAGATAGAAGATGCCGTCTGGATGAAGACTTCCCCGGCTTCTATAAGAACTTCTGCCGCTTGGATGAGGATGGATGTCCAGTCTTCGAAAACTGTAATGGGATCATCAGGGGTTAGCGTTAGGTTTATTTAAGGGTTTATTGGATGGGTTTTATTTTTAGGTTAGGGACTTTGGGCAGTAAAAGAGCTAAATGCCCTTTTAAGGGCAATGCCCATACAAATGCCCTTTTCAGGGCAATGGGGAGCTTAGGATTTTTTAGCTAGGGTTTTATTTGGGGGGTTGGTTGTGTGGGTGGTGGGTTTTACTGTTGGGGGGTGTTTGTAATTTTTTTTTACAGGTAAAAGAGCTGATGTCTTTTAGGCAATGCCCCGCAAAAGGCCCTTTTAAGGGCCATTGGTAGTTTATTGTAGGCTAGGGGTTTTTTTATGTGGGGGGAGGCTTTTTTTATTTTGATAGGGCTATTAGATTAGGTGTAATTGTTTTTTATTTCTGATACTGTGTTTTTTTATTTTTTGTAACTTAGTGTTTTTTATTTTATGTAACTTAGTAATTTTTAATTGTAGATTTCAATAATTTGAGTAGGGTTAGGTTTTTAAATATGTAATATAGTTAATTTAATTGGTAGTTTAATGTGATTTTAGTATAATAGTTAGGGGAGGTCAATTAATAGTTTAATATAGTTTACTTTAATTCTAAAGGTAAGTTTTAATTTATTATAAGATAGGGATGTTGTATTTTTAATGCAAAGTTAGCGGGTTGTTAGGTTTAGGGGTTAATAGCTTAATTTAGTTTATGGCGATGTGGGGGGGCTGGCGGTTTAGGGGTTAATATGTATTAAGGTATATTATTAGGTATAATAATTTTATTACAGTTGTGGCGGGGTCTGGGAGAGGCGGGATAGAGGTAAATAACTTTTATTTAGGCAGCTATGTCGGTTCGCGGCAGATTAGAGGTGTTTAGACTCGGGGCTTTTGTTAGGGTGTTAGGTGTAAATGTAATTTGTTTTCTACCATAGAAATCAATGGGATATCTGGCAGCATCAAACATAAGCTGTCGCTGCTTTCAGACTCTCATTGATTCCTAAGGCATCCGCGGCCTCCAGGGTGGCGGATTGAAAACCAAGTATGCTGGGCCAGAATAGTGGCGAGCGTACCTGTTAGAAATTTGATAAATGGCAACAGGTGTCAGATAGTGCTGAGTTTGTATTTGGAACATCTGTAATGACGTAAGCATCGATCTGTGTCGGATTGAGACTGGCGGATCGTATGTTACGTCACAAATTTCAACTTTTGCCGGTCTGTAGGCTTTGATAAATAGGTCGAATCAAGCTCGCTACAATTACGCTGTGGAATTCCGGCGTATTTACGGTTGACAGCTTGATAAATAGGCCTCTAAGTTTCTGTAGACTGCCCTATTTTCTCAGTTCTTTTGATATTCTTGCATTTTAGCCATTCAGTGCTGACATGAATAAATCAATGGGAGTGAGCATGTTTTTTTGGACACATGAACTAGCAGTGTCTAACTTTGAAAAAATGTCAAAATGCTTGGATATAAGAGGCTTCCTTAAAGGGCTTAGAAATTAGCATATGAGCCTACCTAGGTTTAAGTTTTAACAATGAATAATAAGAGAACTAAGCAAATTAGATGATAAAAGTAAATTGGAAAGCTGTTTTAAATTGCAGTCCCTATCTGAATCATGGAAGTTAATTTTGACTTGACTGTCCCTTTAAACATATAGTTAAATCACCATCTGGACCAGCAATGAACTACTATTCTTAAAATGGCTGCTAAACCAATCGCGGCAGAATGTATGCTCAACCAACAAATCACTAGTATGGGTAATGCCCATACAAATGTCCTTTTCAGGGCAATGGGGAGCTTAGTTTTTTTTTAGTTAGGTTTTTATTTGGGGGTGTTGGTTGTGTGGGTGGTGGGTTTTACTGTTGGGGGGGTGTTTGTATTTTTTTTACAGGTAAAAGAGCTGATTTCTTTGGGGCAATGCCCCGCAAAAGGCCCTTTTAAGGGCCATTGGTAGTTTATTGTAGGCTAGGGCTTTTTTTTTTATTTGGGGGGAGGCTTTTTTTATTTTGATAGGGCTATTAGATTAGGTGTAATTGTTTTTTATTTTTGATACTGTGGGTTTTTTTGTAACTTAGTGTTTTTTATTTTTTGTAACTTAGTGTTTTTTATTTTTTGTAACTTAGTAATTTTTAATTGTAGATTTCAATAATTTGAGTGGGGTTAGGTTTTTAAATATGTAATATAGTTAATTTAATTGATAGTTTAATGTGATTTTAGTATTATAGTTAGGGTAGGTTAATTAATAGTTTAATATAGTTTATTTTAAATCTAAAGGTAAGTTTTAATTTATTATAAGATAGGGATGTTGTATTTTTAATGTAAAGTTAGCGGGTTGCTAAGTTTAGAGGTTAATAGCTTAATTTAGTTTATGGCGATGGGGGGCTGGCGGTTTAGGGGTCAATAGGTTTAGTTAATGGTAGTGATGTGGGAGGCCAGGGGTTTAGGTATAATAATTTTATTATAGTTGCGGCGGGGTCCGGGAGTGGCAGGATAGGGGTTAATAACTTTTATTTAGGTGGCGGCGATGTCGGGGACGACAGATTAGGGGTGTTTAGACTCGGGGCTTTTGTTAGGGTGTTAGGTGTAAACGTAATTTGTTTTCTACCATATAAATCAATGGGATATCTGGCAGCATCGAACATAAGCTTTCGCTGCTTTCAGACTCCCATTGATTCCTAAGGCATCCGCGGCCTCCAGGGTGGTGGATTGAAAACCAGGTACGCTGCGCCAGAATAGTGGCGAGCGTACCTGTTAGAAATATGATACATGGCAACAGGTGTCAGATAGTGCCGAATTTGTATTCAGAACATCTGTAATGACGTAAGCATCGATCTGTGTCGGATTGAGACCGGCGGATCGTATGTTACGTCACAAATTTCAACTTTTGCCGGTTTGTAGGCTTTGATAAATAGGTTGAATCAAGCTCGCCACAATTACGCTGCGGAATTCCGGCATATTTGTGGTTGACGGCTTGATAAATAGGCCTCTAAGTCTCTGTAGACTGCCCTATTATCTGAGTTCTTTTGACATTCTTGCATTTTAGCCATTCAGTGCTGACATGAATAAATCCACGGGAGTGAGCATGTTTTTTTGGACACATGAACTAGCAGTGTCTAACTTTGAAAACATTTCAAAATGCATGGAGATAAGAGGCTTCCTTAAAGGGCTTAGAAATTAGCATATGAGCATACCTAGGTTTAGCTTTTAACAATGAATAATAAGAGAACAAAGCAAATTAGATGATAAAAGTAAATTGGAAAGCTGTTTTAAATTGCAGGCCCTGTCTGAATCATGGAAGTTAATTTTGACTTGACTGTCCCTTTAAACATATAGTTAAAATCACCATATGGACCAGCAATGAACTACTATTCTGAAAATTGCTGCTAAACAAATAGGGGCAGAATGTATGCTCAACCAACAAATCACTAGTTTTGCATAGCTAAACAATTATTTTAACTATCGGCTAGATTTAGAGTTCTGCGGCCAAAGGGGTGCGTTAGCTACGCATGCTTTTTTTCTCCCGCACCTTTTAAATACTGCTGGTATTTAGAGTTCACAGAAGGGCTGCGTTAGCCTCCAAAAAGGGAGCGTAGAGCATAATTTACCGCCACTGCAACTCTCAATACCAGCAGTGCTTACAGACGCGGCCAGCTTAAAAAACATGCTCGTGCACGATTCCCCCATAGGAAATAATGGGGCAGTTTGAGCTGAAAAACAAAAAAGCAGCGTTCAGCTCCTAAAGCAGCCCCATTGTTTCCTATGGGGAAACACTTCCTAAATCTGCACCTAACACCCTAACATGTACCCTGAGTCAAAACACCCCTAGCCTTACACTTATTAACCCCTAATCTGCCGCCCCCGCTATCGCTGACCCCTGCATATTATTATTAACCCCTAATCTGCCGCTCCGTACACCGCCGCAACCTACGTTATCCCTATGAACCCCTAATCTGCTGTCCCTAACCCCCACCGACCCCTATATTATATTTATTAATTCCTAATCTGCCGCCCCAACGTCACCGCTACCTACCTACAATTATTAACCCCCAATCTGCTGACCGGACCTCGCCGCTACTATAATAAATGTATTAACCCCTAATCCGCCTCACTAACCCTATAATAAATAGTATTAACCCCTAATCTGCCCTCCCTAACATCACAGACACCTAACTTCAAGTATTAACCCCTAATCTGCCGACCGCTCCTCTAATAAATTTATTAACCCCTAAAGCTAAGTCTAACCCTAACACCCCCCTAAGTTAAATATAATAATTATCTAACAAAATAAATTAACTCTTATTAAATAAATTAATCCTATTTAAAGCTAAATACTTACCTGTAAAATAAATCCTTATATAGCTACAATATAAATTATAATTATATTGTAGCTATTTTAGGATTTATATTTATTTTACCGGCAACTTTGTATTTATTTTAACCAGGTACAAAAGCTATTAAATAGTTATTAACTATTTAATAGCTACCTAGTTAAAATAATTACAAAATGACCTGTAAAATAAATCCTAACCTAAGTTACAATTAAACCTAACACTACACTATCAATAAATGAATTAAATAAACTACCTACAATTATCTACAATTAAACTTAACACTACACTATCAATAAATAAATTAAATACAAATTAATACACTAACTAAAGTACAAAAAAATAAAAAAAGAACTAAGTTGCAAAAAATAAAAAAAGAACTAAGTTACAAAAAATAAAAAAATATTTACAAACATTATAAAAATATTACAACAATTTTAAGCTAATTACACCTACTCTAAGCCCCCTAATAAAATAACAAAGCCCCCCAAAATAAAAAAATGCCCTACCCTATTCTAAAATAAAAATAGAAAAGCTCTTTTACCTTAAAGGGCCTTTTGCGGGGCATGCCCCAAAGAATTCAGCTCTTTTGCCTGGAAAAAAAAATACAATACCCCCCCCCAACATTACAACCCACCACCCACATACCCCTAATCTAACCCAAACCCCCTTAAATAAACCTAACACTAAGCCCCTGAAGATCTTCCTACCTTGTCTTCACCACGCCGGGTATCACCGATCGGTCCAGAGGAGGCTCCGAAGTCTTCATCCAAGCCCAAGCGGGGGCTGAAGAGATCCATCATCGGGCTGAAGAGGTCCATCATCGGGCTGAAGTCTTGATCCAAGCGGGGGCTGAAGAGGTCCATCATCGGGGCTGAAGTCTTCTATCAAGCGGCAGCTGAAGAGGTCCATCATCGGGGCTGAAGTCTTCTATCAAGCGGCATCTTCAATCTTCTTTCTTCCGGATCCATCTTCATCCCGCCAACGTGGAACATCCATCCTGCCCGACGACTTCCCGAAGAATGACGGTTCCTTTAAATGACGACGATGGAATCAGCCAATCAGATTGAGCTCGCATTCTATTGGCTGTTCCGATCAGCCAATAGAATGCGAGCTCAATCTGATTGGCTGATTGGATCAGCCAATCGGATTGAACTTGAATCTGATTGGCTGATTCCATCAGCCAATCAGAATTTTCCTACATTAATTCGGATTGGCTGATAGAATCCTATCAGCCAATCGGAATTTGAGGGACGCCATCTTGGATGACATCATTTAAAGGAACCGTCATTCATCGGGAAGTCGTCGGGCAGGATGGATGTTCCGCGTCGGCAGGATGAAGATGGATCCGGAAGAAAGAAGATTGAAGATGCCGCTTGATAGAAGACTTCAGCCCCGATGATGGACTTCTTCAGCCGCCGCTTGATAGAAGACTTCAGCCCCGATGATGGACCTCTTCAGTCGCCGCTTGGATCAAGTCTTCAGCCCGATGATGGACCTCTTCAGCCCGATGATGGATCTCTTCAGCCCCCGCTTGGGCTTGGATGAAGACTTCGGAGCCTCCTCTGGACCGATCGGTGATACCCGGCGTGGTGAAGACAAGGTAGGAAGATCTTCAGGGGCTTAGTGTTAGGTTTATTTAAGGGGGGTTTGGGTTAGATTAGGGGTATGTGGGTGGTGGGTTGTAATGTTGGGGGGGTATTGTATGTTTTTTTTTCTAGGCAAAAGAGCTGAATTCTTTGGGGCATGCCCCGCAAAAGACCCTTTTAAGGGCTGGTAAGGTAAAAGAGCTTTTCTATTTGTATTTTAGAATAGGGTAGGGCATTTTTTTTATTTTTGGGGGCTTTGTTATTTTATTAGGGTGCTTAGAGTAGGTGTAATTAGCTTAAAATTGTTGTAATATTTTTATAATGTTTGTAAATATTTTTTTATTTTTTGTAACAATTCTTTTTTTATTTTTGGTAACTTAGTTCTTTTTTATTTTTTGTACTTTAGTTACTGTATTAATTTGTATTTAATTTATTTATTGATAGTGTAGTGTTAGGTTTAATTGTAGATAATTGTAGGTAGTTTGTTTAATTAATTTATTGATAGTGTAGTGTTAGGTTTAATTGTAACTTAGGTTAGGATTTATTTTACAGGTAATTTTGTAATTATTTTAACTAGGTAGCTATTAAATAGTTAATAACTATTTAATAGCTATTGTACCTGGTTAAAATAAATACAAAGTTGCCTGTAAAATAAATATTAATCCTAAAATAGCTACAATATAATTATTATTTATATTGTAGCTATATTAGGGTTTATTTTACAGGTAAGTATTTAGCTTTAAATAGGAATAATTTATTTAATAAGAAATAATTTATTTTGTTAGATAAAAATTATATTTAACTTAGGGGGGTGTTAGGGTTAGGGTTAGACTTAGCTTTAGAGGTTAATAAATTTAATAGAGTAGCGGTGAGGTCCGGTCGGCAGATTAGGGGTTAATAAGTGTAGGTAGGTGTCGGTTATGTTAGGGAGGGCAGATTAGGGGTTAATACTATTTATTATAGAGTTATTGAGGCGGGAGTGAGGCGGATTAGGGGTTAATAACTTTATTATAGTAGCGGTGAGGTCCGGTCGGCAGATTAGGGGTCAATAAGTGTAGGTATGTGGCGGCGACGTTGGGGGCGGCAGATTAGGGGTTAATAAATATAATATAGGGGTCGGCGGTGTTAGGGGCAGCAGATTAGGGGTACATAGGGATAACGTAGGTTGTGGCGGTGTGCGGTCGGCAGATTAGGGGTTAAAAAAATTTATTAGAGTGGCGGCGATGTGGGGGGACCTCGGTACATAGGTAGTTTATGGGTGTTAGTGTACTTTAGAGCACAGTAGTTAAGAGCTTTATGAACCGGCGTTAGCCCAGAAAGCTCTTAACTCCTGGCTTTTTGCTGCGGCTGGAGTTTTGTCGTTAGATTTCTAACGCTCACTTCAGCCAAGACTCTAAATACCGGCGTTAGGAAGATCCCATTGAAAAGATAGGATACGCAAATGGCATATGGGGATCTGCGGTATGGAAAAGTCGCGGCTGCAAAGTGAGCGTTAGACCCTTTCCTGACTGACTCTAAATACCAGGGGGTGGCCAAAACCTGCGTTAGGTGCCCCTAACGCTGGTTTTGACGGCTAACGCCAAACTCTAAATCTAGGCGTAAGTGTTTAAACCTGCATATGTCTGTGGAAGCAATAGTAGAATGATAAGTTAAAAAGTGCCTAGCACCTGCTAGCATTAGTAAATGGGTGTAGTAATACATACCACCAAGGTTAAGAAGTAAAACATAGAAATATACAGCTAGATTACAAGTTTTCAGCGCTATAGGGAAATTAACGACCGCCACAAAATAGGCGTTATTTAACCTCCCTATAGTGCTGATATTACAATTTTTAAAATAGCAGGCTTGTGCGGGCGATGTGGTGGCATTGAGCTCCACACCGCACCGAAATACAAGTGCTGCTTTGACCTGCTCGTGCACGATTCCCCAATAGACATTAATGGGGAGAGCTGGCAAAAAAGAAGCCTAACACCTGCAATTGCAGAAACAAAAGCTCTGTAAAGCAGCCCCGTTGATGTCTGTGGGGAAAGAAAAATTTACGTTCAAACCTAACACCCTAACATAAAAACCACGTCTAAACACCACTAATCTGCTGCCCCCAACATCGCCGCAACCTACATAATGATATTAACCCCTAATCTGCCGCCCTTAACATCGCTGCCACCTAAATAAAACTATTAACCCCTAATCTGCCAGCTCCCGATATCACCGCCACCTACATTACAGTTATTAACCCCTAATCTGTCCCCCCAATGTTGCCGCCAATATACTAAAGTTGTTAACCCCTAAACCTCTGGCCTTCAACATCACTAACACTAAATAAATATATTAACCACTAAACCTAACCCTAACGTAACCCTAACACCCCCTAACTTAAATATAATTAAAATAAATCTGAATAAACCTTGCAATTATTACTAATAGTTATATTGTAGCTATCTTAGGTTTTATTTTTATTTCACAGGTAAGTTTGTATTTATTTTAACAAGGTAGACTAGTTAGTAAATAGTTATTAACTATTTACTAACTACCTAGTTAAAATAAATACAAATTTACCTGTGAAATAAAACCTAACCTGCCTTACACTAAAAACTAATATTACAATAAAATAAAATACATTTAATTATTAAAATACAATTTTCTAAATTACGAAAAAAAACACTAAATTACAAAAAATAAAAACAAAATTATCAAAAATAAAAACTAATTACTCCTAATCTAATAGTCCTATCAAAATAAAAAAGCCCCCCCAAAATAAAAAAAAAACCTTAGCTACACTAAACTGCCAATGGCCCTTAAAAGGGCCTTTGTGGGGCATTGTGGGGCATTGCTCCAAAGAAATCAGCTCTTTTACTTGTAAAAAAACCCCCAAAAAAACCTTAAAAAAACCTAACACTAACCCAGACGATCCACTTACAGTTATCGAAGTCCGGACATCCATCCTCATCCAGCCGGTGAAGTCCTCATCCAGACGGCAAGAAGTCTTCATCCAGACGGCATCTTCTATCTTCATTCATCCGGCGGGGAGCGGGTCCATCTTCAAGACATCCTGCGCAGAGCATCCTCTTCTTCCGATCGTCACTGGAAAATTAAATTTCCCTTTAAGTGGCGTCATCCAAGATGGGGTCCCTTACATTCCTATTGGCTGAAAGATTTCTATCAGCCAATAGGAATTAAAGGGGAAAAAATCCTATTGGCTGTTGCAATCAGCCAATAGGATTGAGCTTTAATCCTATTGGCTGATCCAATCAGCCAAAAGAATGAGAGCTCAATCCTATTGGCTGATTGCAATAGCCAATAGGATTTTTCCCCTTTTATTCCTATTTCAGACAATAGGAATGTAAGGGATGCCATCTTGGATTTCGTCACTTAAAGTGAAACTTCATTTTCCAGCGACGATCAGAAGAAGAGGATGCTCCGTGCCGGATGTCTTGAAGATGGACCCGCTCTGCGCTGGATGGATGAAGATAGAAGATGCCGTCTGGATGAAGAATTCTTGCCATCTGGATGAGGACTTCGTCGGCTGGATGAAGATGGAAGAGGTCGCCCGGATGAAGACTTCTTGCCGCCTGGATGATGACTTCGCCGGCTGGATGAGGATGGAAGTCCAGACTTCGATAACTGTAAGTGGATCATTGGGGGTTAGTGTTAGGTTTTTTAAGGGTTTTTTGGGTGGGTTTTATTTTTAGCTTAGGGTTTGGGCAATGTAAAAGAGCTAAACGCCCTTTTAAGGGCAATGCCCATCCAAATGCCCTTTTCTTTCATGTAATTGGCAAGAGTCAATGAGCTAGTGACGTATGGGATATACAATCCCACCAGGAGGGCAAAGTTTCCCAAACCTCAAAATGCCTATAAATACACCCCTCACCACACCCAAAATTCAGTTTTACAAACTTTGCCTCCTACAGAGGTGGTGAAGTAAGTTTGTGCTAAGATTTTTACGTTGACATGGGCTTCTCAGCATTTTGAAGCCTGATTCCTCTCAGAGTACATCGAATGTCAGAGGGACGTAGAGAGTATTACCTATTGAATGCAATGATTTTCCTAAAGGTTCTCTGTTATCGGTCGTAGAGATTCATCTCATACCTCCCTTTTCAGATCGACAATATACTCTCATATACCATTACCTCTACTGATAATTGTTTCAGTACTGGTTTGGCTATCTGCTATATGTGGATGGGTGTCTTTTGGTAAGTATGTTTTTATTTCTTAAAGACACCTCAGCTATGGTTTGGCACTTTATGCATTTATATAAAGTTCTAAATATATGTATTGTACTTATATTTGCCATGAGTCAGGATTCATGTATTTCCTTTTGCAGATTGTCAGTTTCATATTTGGGAAGTTAATATTAAGAAATATTTTTCTTACCTGGGGTTTAGTCTTTTTTTCAATTGACTACTTGTTCAAATTGCGGGCTGTCTTAGGCTTGCGGGTGCACTAAATGCTACACTTTATTGCGTCATTCTTGGCATGAGAATTTTTTAGCGCGAAAGGCACGTCCGTTGACGCAAGTTTGACATTTCCTGCGTCGTACTTGACGCAGGGGTTCACACAGGGTCGCGTCATTAATTGTTTTCAGTTACATTGTGCATCATACATGGTGCCAAACTTTTTTCATTATTTATTGCCCCATTGCTTTTGCCTCTTGCCTTTTTCTATGTCAGAGGGCTATACTATTTGCATTTTTTCCCATTCCTGAAACTGTCATATAAGGAAATTGATCATTTTGCTTTATATGTTGTTTTTTCTTTTATATTTTGCAAGATGTCTCAATCTGATCCTGTCTCAGAAGTATCTGCTAGAACTTTGCTGCCTGACATCGGTTCTACCAAAGCTAAGTGCATTTGTTGTACAATTGTGGACATTATATCTCCTAATGTCATTTGTATTAGTTGTCATGATAAACTTTTACATGCAGATAGAGTGTCCATCTGTAATAGTACATTGCCGGTTGCAGTTCCTTCAACTTCTAATGTACATGATATACCTATGAATTTTACAGAATTTGTTACTGATTCTATTCAGAAGGTTTTGTCTGCATTTCCGCCTTCTAATAAGCGTAAGAGGTCTTTTAAAACTTCTCATAATGTTGATGAAATTTCAAATGACCGACAGAATAATGAATTATTAATCTCTGATGAGGATCTATCTGATTCAGAAGATCCTTCCTCAGACATTGACACTGACAAATCTACTTATTTATTTAAAATAGAGTATATGCGTTCTTTGTTAAAAAAGTGTTAATTACTTTGGATATTGAGGAAGCTAGTTCTCTTGATATTAAAACCAGTAAACGTTTAAATGCTGTTTTTAAGCCTACTGTGGTTACTCCAGAGGTTTTTCCTATTCCTGATGCTATTTCTGACATGATTTCTAAGGAATGGAATAAGCCAGGTACTCCTTTTAATCCTTCTGCAAGGTTTAAAAAATTGTATCCTTTACCAGCAAATGCAATAGAGTTTTTGGAAAAGATCCCCAAAGTTGATGGGGCTATTTCTACTCTTGCTAAATGAACCACTATTCCTATGGAAGATAGTACTTCCTTTAAAGATCCTTTAGATAGGAAGCTTGAATCTTATCTAAGGAAAGCCTATTTATATTCAGGTCATCTTCTTAAGCCTACAATTATTTTGGCTGATGTTGCAGCTGCCTCAACTTTTTGGTTGCAGAATTTAGCGCAACTAGAATTGGATTCTGACATATCTAGCATTGTTATCAAAATTGATGTTTGATCCATGTCTTTAGCTATTTTAGCTAGAAGAGCTTTGTGGCTTAAATCTTGGAATGCTGATATGACATCTAAGTCTAGATTGCTATCTCTTTCTTTCCAAGGTAATAATTTATTTGGTTCTCAGTTGGATTCTATTATTTCAACTGTTACTGGGGGGAAATTAGTTTTTTTGCCTCAGGATAAAAAACCTAAGGGTAAATCTAAGGCTTCTAATCGTTTTTTGTTCCTTTCGTCAAAATAAGGAACAAAAACCTAATCCTTCCCTCAAGGAATCTGTTTCCAATTGGAAGCCTTCCTCAAATTGGAATAAATTCAAGCCTTTTGAGAAACCAAAGTCAGCCTCTAAATCCGCATGAAGATGCGGCCCTCATTCCAGTTCAGCTGGTAGGGGGCAGATTAAGGTTATTCAAGGATGTTTGGGCAAATTCTGTCCAAAATCAATGGATTCAGAGCATTTTCTCTCAGGGGTACCGAATAGGATTCAGAGTAAGACTTCCTGTGAGAAGATTTTTTCTCTCATGCATCCCAGTGAATCCAGTAAAAGCTCAGGCTTTCCTGAAGTGTGTTTCAGATCTGGAGGTTTCAGGGGCTATCATGCCAGTTCCCTTTCAGGAACAAGGCCTGGGGTTTTATTCAAATCTATTCATTGTCCCGAAGAAAAAAAATTAATTCAGACCAATTCTGGATCTGAAAATTTTTAATCGTTATGTAAGAGTACTAACTTTCAAGATGGTGACTATAAGGACTATTCTGCCTTTTGTTCAGCAAGGACATTATATGTCTAAAACAGACTTGCAGGATGCTTACCTTCATATTCCGATTCATCCAGAACATTATCAGTTCCTGAGATTCTCTTTTCTAGACAAGCATTACCAATTTGTTGCTCTTCCATTTGGCCTAGCAACAGCTCCAAGAATCTTTTCAAAGGTTCTGGGTGCCCTACTCTCTGTAATCAGAGAACAGGGTATTGTGGTGTTTCCTTATTTGGATGATATCTTGGTACTCGCACAGTCTTTACATTGTGCAGAATCTCACACAAATCAACTTGTGTTGTTTCTTTGAAAACATGGTTGGAGGATCAATTTACCAAAAAGTTTTTTACTTTTACTTTTTTATTGAGGTTCAGTATGAAAAAATAACAGACTTATTAAATTGTGAAAATCAAGTACAGACATTAAGGGAGAACATATAACTCACAAAATAAACAATTCTGTTGGATCTCGGTTGTGGTAGAATATTAAAAATAGACCTAACATTTTCTATCTTGTTACATGAAAAACATAAATTTGACCAGAGTGCTATATAGCATAAACATCCAATCAAGGCCTATACTAAAGAAAAACCACCAACCAAGGATCCAGTCACAGCTAGGCTACTATAGTCCTATACAAATATTAAAAGGGAACATATCAATCAAAAAAAATAAAAAAATAAACAGTTCTGTTACATCACAAATATCTTAATAGAAAGGGGCCTCTTTTGTTCAGCCAACCTGGACTGTGATCAAGAAAGATGCGAGTCTTTCAGGTTGGGGAGCTGTCTGGGGATCTCTGACAGCACAAGTAGTTTGGAGATTTTAAGAGGCGAGTTGGGTCAAGCCCCGCCTCAGAGAATTACAGCTCATTCTACTAGATCAGTCTTTACTTCGTAGGCTTTTAAGAATGAAGCTTCAGTTGATCAGATTTGCAAAGCAGCGACTTGGTCCTCTTTGCATACATTTACTAAATTCTACCGTTTTGATGTATTTGCTTCTGCTGAAGAAGTTTTTGGTAGAAAAGTTCTTCAGGCAGCTTTTTCAGTTTGATTCTCCTGCTGCTATTTTAAGTTTTTCTTTTTTTCATAAAAATAACTTATATTTGGGTTGTGGATTATTTTTTAGCATTTGGCTGTTGTTTATTTTTATCCCTCCCTCTCTAGTGACTCTTGAGTGGAGTTCCACATCTTGGGTATTTGATATCCCATACCTCACTAGCTCATGGACTCTTGCCAATTACATGAAAGAAAACATAATTTATGTAAGAACTTACCTGATAAATTCATTTCTTTCATATTGGCAAGAGTCCATGAGGCCCACCCTTTTTTATGGTGGTTATGATTTTTTTTGTATAAAGCACAATTATTTTCAAATTCCTTTGTTGATGCTTTTACTCTTTTCTTTATCACCCTACTACTTGGCTATTCATTAAATTGAATTGTGGGTGTGGTGAAGGGTGTATTTATAGGCATTTTGAGGTTTGGGAAACTTTGCCCCTCCTGGTGGCATTGTATATCCCATACGTCACTAGCTCATGGACTCTTGCCAATATGAAAGAAATTAATTTATCAGGTAAGTTCTTACATAAATTATGTTTTCAGGGCAATGGTTAGCTTAGGTTTATTTAGATAAGTTTTTATTTGGGGGGATTGGTTGGTTGGGTGGTGGGTTTTACTTTTGAGGGGGGTGTTTGTATTTTTATTTTACAGGTAAAAGAGCTGATTTCTTTGGGGAAATGCCCTGCAAAAAGACCTTTTAAGGGCCATTGGCAGTTTAGTGTATTTTAGTTTAGGGTTTTTTTGTTTTGTTTTGGGTTTACTTTTTATTTTGATAGGGCTATTAGATTAGGAGTAATTTGTTTTTTTTTTGTAATTTAGTGTTTTGTTTTTTTTGTAATTTAGAAACTTGTATTTTAATAATTTCATTTATATTATTTTATTGTAATGTTAGTTTTTAGTGTAAGACAGGTTAGGTTTTATTTTACAGGTAACTTTGTATTTATTTTAACTAGGTAATTAGTAAATAGTTAATAACAATTTACTAACTAGTCTACCTAGTTAAAATAAATACAAACTTACTTGTGAAATAAAAATAAAACCTAAGATAGCTACAATATAACTATTAGTTATATTGTAGCTAGCTTAGGTTTTATTTTACAGGTAAGTATGTATTTAGTTTTAAATAGGTATTATTTAGGTAATAATTGTAAGGTTTATTTAGATTTATTTTAATTATATTTAAGTTAGGGGGTGTTAGGGTTAGGGATAGACGTAGGCTTAGGGTTATGTTAGTGTTAGGTTTAGGGGTTAATATATTTATGTAGAGTTATGTGATGTGGGAGGTGATAGGTTTAGGGGTTAATAATCTAAGCATATTTTGTTGTGGGGGGCTTGCGGTTTAGTGGTTAATAGGTTTATTATAGCGGTGGTGTGGGCGGATGGCAGATTAGGGGTTAATAATCTTTAAATAGTGTTTGCGATGTGGGAGGGCAGCGGTTTAGGGGTTAATAGGTTTATTATAATGGCAACATTGACGGGGAGTGGCGTAATAGGGGTTAATATTTTTTTTAGTGGCAGTGATGTCGGGAGCGTCAGATTAGCAGTTAATAAATGTATTATAGTGTTTTTGATGCAGGAGGGCCTCGATTTAGGTGTTAATAGGTAGTTTATGGGTGTTAGTGTACTTTGTAACACTTTAGTTATGAGTTTTATGCTACAGCTTTGTAACGTAAAACTCATAACTACTGACTTTAAATGGAGGTACGGATCTTGTGGTTATAGGGTGTACCACTCACATTTTGGCCTCCCAGGCAAACTCGTAATACCTTATACCGGCGCTATGGGAGTCCCATTGAAAAAGGACTTTTTTAAAAGTGTGGTACAGACGTTGCGTGACAGCCAAAAAGGTTTGTGGTACACAGATACCGACAAGACTTGTAATAGTGGCGTTAGGGAAAAAGCAACGTTATGAAGCTTAACGATGCTTTTTCACTCATAACGCAAAACTCGTAATCTAGCTGTTTGATATTGACGGCAGATAAGAGCCATAGGCCCAGCAAGTCTGCCCGGTATTTCCCAAAAGTATAAACTCATCTAGTTGGTAGGATAACCTTATGCATATCCCAGGCATTCTAAAAGTCCCGCACAGTGTTTGTCATTACTACCTCTTGAGGAAGTTTATTCCATAAATCAATCACTCTTTCTGTAAAGAAGTGCTTCCTCAAATTACTCCTGAATCTAATACCCTTCAGCTTGAGATCATGACCCCTTTTTCTTGAATTTTCCATTGTATGCACATTTCTATAACCAGTTATTGTACTTTTTATTAATACATTAATATTGTCATATTGGCGCAAGATTAAGATTCTGAGTTAAAAAGTCAATCTAAAGCTTCATTATACTGGAAAAAAATAAAATGCTCTGCGTCAAAGCCCTTTTTTAACAACTTGATTTCTTTTGCTTTGTGTTTAACATCTGCAAATGGGTTAAATACATAGTCAAAGTTGTGCCACTCTATATGAGAATACTGCTGGTAAACAAATTTAAGCAGGCATACATGTGAATGTTCCAGTCACAAGTTCTGTCCTCATCTAGAGCAAAACGGGTGGTTTTCAGAAGTGCAAATTCAACTACGTGATTTGTCTATCCCTTCTGAAGAAATTAAATACATGATGAAAAGAGGATGTTTATTTGAAACAAAATTATTAAAAAAACATTTTTACACTAGAATATGATTATTTCTGCATCAATATATATCCACTATATAACAAATTAAAAAGCAAATATTCAAATATATTTTCAAATAACTTAAAAAAGCCCAAATCAGTTTTCCATAAAATCCATTCATTGTATTTCTTTTTCCTGCTTCAGTGGATTCAGGAAGGTCATGTAGAGCTAAAAAAACATTTCCGATAAGAGATGATTTTGATCAATTCTAGCACATTTGGATTGCAAGTATGAATAAAACAATCAATGACACTTTGATGTGCTTGTAGTCTCCTCAATAACGTGAGACACAAGACTGTGTACTGTATGTCTTTTATTCATAACGTTTTGCTTTTTGCCTTTATAGTTTTGTCATTGTCTATTTCTGGCCCTGATTTTATGCCTGTCATTCTGTTTGTGTATGTCACAGTAAGATAACGGGGCTGATTGGCAGGAAGAGAGACAAAAAACGAAGGGAGCAGAATAAAGAACAAGGTTGTATGTGATCACATTGTGAGACAGTGCTGAGATGAGATAGCCATGATTGTTTGAGTGAGCAGAACTACAGAAAGTTATGTAGATCACAGAATAAGGATGGCAGATGTTCTGTGACTGGCAGAGAAAAAGTTGTGCATGTCAGCGAGGGATAATCTGTGAGCATGAAAGAAGTTTCTTGTAGATTTAATTTTGTATACTGCCCAACTGATAAATGTTTTCCCTTGTTGTGTAGCAAATGTGTTAAAAGAAGTGACTCTACAATATGATGCTTGTCTGATTCTATCTAAACTCAGTGACAGATGTACGCCCAAGGATCTTTTTAACTAGATGACTTTGTGGCAGTGCCCTGCTAGCTATAGTGTAATGTAAGGCACATTTACAAAGTTCATGGTAATTTGGCAGGCCTTGGTTAAGCCATAATTATACTGTTGGAGGGAACAGAAGTGACATTCAAGTGACACAGCAGCCACAGTAAAATAGAAGCAATGGAGTTCCATCTGCACAAATATATGTTTAAAAGTAACGATCATCTCCCGTTCCTAGCAATCTTCTCTGTACTAGACTGTTCTTCCAATATTTCCACCTTCTTTGTTATTCGTTATTTGTTATTCGTATAGAATCGGGCGGAATGATGTCCGCAGCCTCAGATGCAGTGGACCAGTTAAGCAACAGCGGTCTTAAGACCGCTGCTTCATAACTGCTGTTTCTGGCGAGCCTGAAGGCTCGCGCGGAAACAGGGGAATCAGGGGCCTTTGATAAATCGGTCCCATATTCTCTTCTTTTAGAAATTTCTTGTTTTTTAAATAGTTCAACTTCTCTCTGACTTAAAGCTTTTATTGTGTATTCAAACTGAAGAGAAGAGAAAAAACAAACAAGACATAGAAAGCAAATGTCCACATAGAAATATGGAAAGCACAGAGAAATAAAATGGGAAAATCCGTTTGTACTGTCGCTCTGAAAAGAAAAAAGAGAAATGTGTCAGAGAACTTGCTATAATGTAGGTATGTGTATCTATACAGTATATATGTATACCAAAGTCACGTCAGGTCTGCAAGTGGATCACATCCGGTTAAGCGAGTTGCAATTCAAAGTGCAACACCGTAAAAATGGATCACCAGGGAATGCTCCCCTTCTGTTTATTACTATTTAAAACATTTTGCACTTTTTTTTATATTGCCTAGATTACGAGTTATGCGCACTATAAAGCTATAAACCCCAAATCAGCCGCTCCCGATATCACCGCCACTATACTAAAGTTGTTAAACCCTATTCCGCCGCTCCCCGACATCGCCACAACTAAATAAAGTTATTAGCCCCTAAACCTCTGGCCTTCCACATCACTACCACTACCACTAAATAAACCTATTACCCCTAAACCACCAGCCCCCCCACATCGTAACAACCTAAATTAAACTATTATACCTACCCCTAAACCTAAGCCTAACCCTAAACCTAACCATAACCCTAATCCTAACACCCCCTAACTTTAACATAATTAAAATAGATCTAAATTAAAGTTACAATTATTAGCTAAATAATACCTATTTAAAACTAAATACATACTTACCTGTGAAATAAAACCTAATAGATACATTGTAGCTAGCTTAGGTTTTATTATTATTTCACAGGTAAGTTTGTAGTATTTATTTTAACTAGGTAGACTAGTTAGTAAATAGTTATTAACTATTTAATAACTATCTAGTTAAAATAAATACAAATGTACCTGTGAAAAAACCTAAGCTGCCTTACACTAAAAGCTAACATTACAAAAAATAAAAAAACACTAAAATCACAAAAAATAAAAAAACCTACCATTACAAAAAATAAAAAAAACTACCATTACAAAAACAAACAAACGAAATTATAAAAAAAAAATATTCCTATTCTAATGCCCTTTAAAAAAACAAAAAAACACCCCAAAATAAAAATGCCTAATCTAGAATAAACTACCAAGGGCCATTAAAATGGCCTTT
This sequence comes from Bombina bombina, assembly GCF_027579735.1. Taxonomy (NCBI): domain Eukaryota; kingdom Metazoa; phylum Chordata; class Amphibia; order Anura; family Bombinatoridae; genus Bombina; species Bombina bombina. The sequence continues at coordinate 243,817,193 of NC_069506.1, read as the reverse complement.
TGGGTGGCATTTTCCTAAGTTAAACAGCTCTTTTGCTACTAAAAACAAACACCCCCTAACAGTATACAAACCCCCACCCCCCCAAAATACCAAGGGCCCTTAAAAGGGCCTTTTTTGGGGGGCCCTTAAAAGGGCCTTTTGTAGGGCATCACCCTAAGTTAAACAGCTCATTTGCTACAAAAAAACATTTCACAAAATAACCAACAATTTATCCAAAATAATTAAAAAATATTCCTATTCTAATACCCATTTTAAAAAAAAACACCCCAAAATAAAAAAACTAATCTATTTAGGGCATTGCCCTAAAAATGTCAGCTCTTTTCGTGAAATAAGAGTACAAATACCCACTAACATTACAAACCCCCACCACCCAAACGCACAAAATAAAAAAACTATCTAAAAACCTAAGATACCAATTGACCTGAAAAAGGCATTTAGCTCTTTTGCTGCCCAAATCCTAATCTAAATAAAAAACCTACCCAAAAAAACCCTAAAAAAGCTTCACACTAATCCCCGAAAATCCACTTGCAGTTTTTGAAGTTCCGCTTGAACGATCTTCATACCAGTGGCGAAGTCCTCATCCAAGCGCCGAGAAATCTTCAACCAGACGGCCTCTTCAATCTTCATCCAGGCGGCATCTTCTATCTTAATCCCGACCGCGCGGAGCAGGTCCATCCTGAAGACATCCGGCACGGAGCATCCTCTTCATACGGTCGCCGCCATACACTGAATCTTCAATGTAAGGTACGCGATCCAAGATGGTGTCTCTTGCGCTTCTATTGGCTGAAAATTTTGAATCAGCCAATAGGAATTAGAGCTGCTAAAATCCTATTGGCTGTTCAAATCAGCCAATAGGATTTAAGCAGCTCTTATTCTATTAGACAAGACTTGCAATGGCTGCGGTGCTGTTTTAACGCTGAAATGACCATATTTTCAGTGTTAAAATACGAATACACAACTCGTAATCTAGCTGTATTATTTTTAAAAACATATTTGCACGTTTTTGCGCTTAATATATTAGGACCAGGACTAGATCCTCATACTTGGACACAAGTTAGAAGATACCTAAGTCATAGGTCTATATTATAAACATTTCTAAAAACACAACCTTTAAATTTCAAACAAATACACTTAAAAATATAAAAAAAATAAAGGACCATACAGAGATTTTTAAACAACTGTCTTTTTAAGTTGAATTTTAATTTTATCATCAGAACCAATATTTTAATTGATTAAATAAAAAAAAAATTTTTTGATGAAATCATTTTTATTGAAATATTGCACAATTATACAGTATACTCATATAAAATAATAACAAAATATAAAAGAAAAGGAAAAACCAAGTCAAATCTACATTCATGTACCCTAATGTTGTCCGCATCTGTATTACTATGACATAATACAGTTATTTCTGAAACTTGAATCTAACAAAAGAAGAATTATGTGTTAGATAGCCATCTATATAGTCACATATTTCCTATTGCAAACAAAGCATTAAACATGATCAACAGTTATACCTCTTCTGATGTTATGCCTCAATTGTTCATAAAACATAATGTAAGGTTCCCAATCTATGATACATTGATTTAGTTTATTTAGTATATTTGCTGTTAAACTACTCCTATGATAGTGATATTCTAATTTTTTTAAGATATAGTTAAATGAAGGGGGATCTGATCTCCAGTATCTTGCAATGCTTAGTCTGGTGATTGTACATATTATTGCTGTTAGTTTATTTTGGTATATGAGAATATTATCTATTGGGAAGTGTAAGAGGGCCTGTTCAGGCCTGAGAATTATTTCTTTAGAGAATAGTTTGCTTAGTAGTCGAGAAATCTGATCCCAGATTCCTCTTATTTTGAAACATCCCCACCACATATGTAGATATGTTCCTTGTTCTCCACATCCTCTATAACAGGGTTGAATCTCTGTGTCCTCAAAACTATGAAATTTTGGTGGATACAAAGACCACTTGAAAGCTACTTTTATATAGTTTTTCTTAAGGAAAGCATTTACTTAAAAAGACATACCTTTAAATAACTTTGTCTCCCATTGTTCTAATGGCCAGATATTATTCAGTTCTCTCTCCCACTTCACAATGAATGTTGGCTTGTTATCTTTAACAGCTACATTAAATATAGAGTATAGTTTTGAAATTGTGTTTTGTGTATTACTTAAATTACTTAAAAGGTGGTATTGGAAGAGTTAGTCTCCCCTCCCATCACTTCATTTATTTTTATTGTAAATAGTGAAACCACATATGTTTGTCTGAGGTATCTAAACTCGCATATTGTTCAAAAGAGATAGGCTTTGATTGGATCAGCCAATCAGATTTTTCCTACCTTAATTCCGATTGGCTGATAGAATCCTATCAGCCAATCGGAATTCGAGGGAAGCCATCTTGGATGACGTCACTTAAAGGAACCATCATTCGTCGTTCATTCATCGGTGGAAGAAGATGGCTCCGCGTAGGCTCGTCTGAAGATGGCTCCGCTCCGCTCCGGATGGATGAAGATTGAAGATGCCGCCTGGATGATGACTTCAATCGGATGGAAGACTTCTTCAGCACCCTTTGGATGATGACTTCTGCCGCTCCCGATCTCGGTTCCATCGGTGGTCGGCTGGCTGAAGACGGCTAAAGGTAGGATGATCTTCAGGGGGGTAGTGTTAGGTTTATTTAAGGGGGGTTTGGGTTAGAGTAGGGGTGTGTGGGTGGTGGGTTTTAATGTTGGGGGGGTTGTATTTTTATTTTACAGGCAAAAGAGCTGTTTTCTTTTGGGGCATGCCCCGCAAAAGGCCCTTTTAAGGGCTGGTAATTAATTGAGCTGTTAACTTTTTAATGTAGAATAGGGTAGGGCATTTTTTTATTTTGGGGGGATTTGTTATTGTATTAGGGGGCTTAGATTAGGTGTAAGTAGCTTAAAATTGTTGTAATATTTTTGAAATGTTTGTATCTTATTTTTTTTATTTTTTGTACTTTAGTTAGTTTATTTAATTGTATTTAATTGTAGTTATTTGTAAGTAATTTATTTAATTAATTTAATGATAGTGTAGTGTTAGGTTTAATTGTAACTTAGGTTAGGATTTATTTTACAGGTAATTTTGTATTTCTTTTAGCTAGGTAGTTATTAAATAGTTAATAACTATTTATTAACTATTCTAACTAGCAAAAATAAATACAAAGTTACCTGTAAAATAAATATAAATCCTAAAATAGCTACAATGTAATTATTAATTACATTGTAGCTATCTTAGGGTTTATTTTACAGGTAAGTATTTAGTTTTAAATATGATTAATTTATTTAAGTATAGTGTAGTGTTAGGTGTAATTGTAACTTAGGTTAGTTTTTATTTTACGGGGTAATTTCTCTTTATTTTAACTAGGTAGCTATTAAATAGTTAAAAACTAGCTATTGTACCTAGTTATAATAAATTGAAATTTGCCTGTAAAATAAAAATAAATCCTAAGATAGCTACAATATAATTATTATTTATATTGTAGCTATATTAGGGTTTATTTTATAGGTAAGTATTTAGTTTTAAATAGGAATAATTAATTTAATAAGAGTTAAATTTATTTAGATGTATCTAATTAATATTTAAGTTAGGGGGTGTTAGGGTTAGGGTTAGACTTAAGTTTAGGGGTTAATAATTTTATTCTAGTGGCGGCGGTGTAGGGAGGGCAGGATAGGGGTTAATAAATGTATTATAGCTGGCGACGGTGTAGGGGGGGCAGGGTAGGGGTTAATAAGTTTAATATAGGTGGCGGCGGGGTCCGGGAGCGGCGGTTTAGGGGTTAAACAATTTATTTAGTTGCGGCTGGGTCCAGGATTGGCAGTATAGGGGTTAATAAATTTATTATAGCTGGCGGCAGTATAGGGGGGGCAGGAAAGGGGTTAATACATTTTTTATAGGTGGCGACGGTGTAGGGGGGGGGGCAGGATAGGGGTTAATAAGTTTAATATAGGTGGCGGAGGGGTCCGGGAGTGGTGGTTTAGGGGTTAAACAATTTATTTAGTTGCAGCGGGGTCCGGGATCGGCAGGATAGGGGTTAATAAATGTATTATAGGTGGCGGCAGTATAGGGGGTCAGGATAGGGGTTAATAAATTTATTATAGGTGGCGACAGTGTAGGGGGGGCAGGATAGGGGTTAATAAGTTTAATATAGGTGGCGGCGGGGTCCGGGAGCGGCGGTTTAGGGGTTAAACAATTTATTTAGTTGCGGCGGGGTCCGGGATCGGCAGGATAGGGGTTAATAAGTTTAATATAGGTGGCGGTGGGGTCCGGGAGCGGCGGTTTAGGGGTTAAACAATTTATTTAGTTACGGCGGGGTCCGGGATCAGCAGGATAGGGGTTAATAAATTTATTATAGGTGGTGGCGGTATAGGGGGGGCAGGATAGGGGTTACTAGGTATAATGTAGGTGGCAGTGGGCTCCGTGAGTGGCGGTTTAGGGGTTAATACATTTATTATAGTTGCAGCGGTGTCCGGGAGCGGCGGTTTAGGGGTTAATAACTTTATTTAGTTGCGGGGGGCTCCGGGGGCGCCGGTATAGGGGGTAGAACAGTGTAGTTAGTGTGGGTACTTAGTGACAGGGGTATCAATAAAGCTGTCACAAAGCCGAAGAGCAGCGAGATCGGATGAGTGATAACTATCACAGTCCGCTGCTCATCGCCCCGTACTTGGTGCGCGGCTTTTTGACAGCTTTATTGATAACTTTGGCGAGCGTATTCAGGTCCGCGGCGGCGATGGTAGGCGAGCTTAGGCGGGCGTATTGGGGCCGGCGAAGGCAGGTAAGTAGACACGTTGATAACTAGAGGCCACTATTGTGGGCTCTTACCTGGTTTGGAAACAACTAAAATTTGGGCTAGTAGCATATCTGAGAGTATTTCAGTACCTTGCATAATTAAATTAAATAGTTTAACTAATTGTGGGATAAGGACTTGTTGAAGGTCCATATTAAAGGAACCCGCAAATCCATCCGGTCCTGGAGTCTTATTTCTCTTGAGATCTTTAATAGCTAAAGAAACTTCCTGAAGTGTTATTGGGGAATTTAGATAGTCCTTATCTTCTATTGTTATTTGCAGCAGCTGGGATATTTCTATAAAGTTGTCTAGCTCTTTAGGTTTATCTGAGTTTGTACTAGTGGAGGTGAGTTTATATAAATTATTGTAAAAATTCGCAAAAGTGTTTGCTATTTTTAGGGGGTCATTTTTAGTTGTACCATCTTTTTGTTGTATTTGGGAAATTGAGGTATTTGGTGTGATTTCTTTTAACTTATTGGCTAGCATTTTGTCTGGCTTATTGCCATAGAGGTAATATTGGGTGTCTATAAGTTTGATGGCATGAACCGCCTCTTTGTCAAGTATTTGGTTCAGTTCTTTATTTTTATCTTTAAGTTTTTTAGCTATGTTTTTACCTGGATTTTGTAAGAATTGTTTTTGAAGTATAGAAATGTCCTTTTTAAGCTCAAAAAAAGATTCAGAGATTAAAAGACCTCTAACAAATAATTTAAGAGCTCCCGAAGCATACATTGGATTTGAAGTGGAACCTTCATTAATAGATATGAACTCAGCTATATCTTGCTGGAGTTTTTGTAGAATGATATTATCTTTTAAAAGACTGGGGTGTAAAGACCAAGATCTAATTCTATTTGGATTTAATAGTCCTGTGAGGGTTATTCCTACTATTAAGTGGTCTGACCATGAACAATTGACAATATTTGCCGAATTAAGTAATGACATCATAATTTAGCTAATTAGTATATAATTGATCCTGAAATATGTTTTATGTACTGGCAAAAAATATGTATAGTCTCTTTTATTTAGAGCTCTCCACCCATCTTTTAAATGCTGGTCTAAAAGGAAATATTTTAGTAATTTTTGGGAAGTTTTGTGTCCTATAAATGTACTAGCGCCTTTGATGGTTCTGTCCATGTTGTTGTCTAAAGTCATATTAAAATCCCCCCATATAATAGTTTTATATTTTTTCCATTGTGTGATATGTTTACTAAGCTTAGACATAAATGGGGCTTGATTAACATTAGGAGTATAAACATTTACTTGAAGTATTGGGGTGTTTTGGATATAACCTCTAACAATGAGACATTTTCCCTCCTTATCTCTGACAACTTCTTCTTCTTTGAAATTAAGGGACGTATGTAATAATAGGGATACTCCACATTTTTTCCTTTTGTTGATTGTGTGATATTGTACAGGAAATATTTTATCTCAATATTTGGGTGTACATTGTGAGGTGAAATACGTCTCCGGCAGCATGGCAATCTGGGCTTTAACTGCTTTATATCCCAGCATAGATTTCTTCCTTTTAATGTCTCAGTTTAGTCCTCTGACATTATGCAAGATTATTTTAATTGTCATGATATACCTCTAACATGTGTGGAAGCCTAATTTGATAGTAGTGAAGTGAAGGAACAAAGTATATTTGAGCCTCTGTGAATAGGAAAGGTGCAAAATACCAACCATCTAACGTGGGAGGAGTGTACATAGAGCAAGTCTTCAACACATTATATATTAGGAACATGTTCTGTAGCATCTTACTATTACAGACAACAGGGTTAATTATGTATCTCTTATTTTGTTTCATTATAAATTGTGCAAACAATTTAACTGTTAGTTGGAAACATCTCAACTACAAGAACATAATAATAACGTATCAACCATGAACTTTTTTAAATACCTCAAAAGAATTGTCTTTAACCACGTCAAACATAGTAACAATATATAACTCATGAATCTTTTAGACCTAGGGTGGGTAGAGAATGAGTCGGGTAGAAGGAGAGGGTTATAGAAGAGTGAAATAGTATAAGGGATGGGTTTTAAAAGTGTAGGAATAGATAAGAGGGTGCCCTCCAATATGGATATAATACAAAACAACAATATATCAAACGATACCAGGATATTATATAGTTGGTGGGTAAACAATGGGACTCAGAAGTTATCTCAATTCAAAAAAGAAAAACAAAATTCAAATGACCCATCAGAGTTTGTAATCATGGTGGTGGTGTATTTTCTCTGACCGGTGAGCAATTTTCCACTTCAGAATTGGGACCGGTCTTAGCTCTTTTGAATTTGCTATTTTTACCCACTAGAGTAAAGTTTTTCTGGAAGTTTATGTTGACTCTGGAAGTATCTTCAATTGTTCCAGCATGCATAACCCTTCTTCAGTAGATGAAGAATGAGTAATTTGAGTAATTTACACCTATTATCAATTGTCTTCATTCTCTTGCTATCTTTATTTGAAAAAGAATGCATATAAGCCTTTTTTTTGGTTCAGACTATGGACAGCACTTTTTATTGGTGGATGAATTTATCCACCAATCAGCAAGAATAACCCAGGTTGTTCACCAAAAATGGGCCGGCATCTTAACTTACATTCTTGCATTTCAAATAAAGATACCAAGAGAATGAATACAATTTGATAATATGAGTACATTAGAAAGTTGCTTAACATTGCATGCTCTATCTATCTATGTATATAGAATGATCTAGAAGGGTGGTCTAGATTTGTGGAATCTCCCCTGTAATATCATCCAATTTCATCTATGTCTGATGTTCTGTGACCTATTTCTTGAATGTCTCTCTTTAGTTCCGATAAAGCAGATTTAAATTCTTCTTGGAAGATGGTTTTTATTTATGAGAATAATTCTCTATTAGGTTGAAATGAAAGTGACATCAGATATAAGCTCAGCTGTAAATTGATAATAAAGATGCACCTCTATGCTGATATTTAGAGGTCTTATATTAGGTAGGTGTTCAGGTCAGGCCATTGATGTTACTTGTCACTATTACACAAAATTATTTACTTTATTTTTTAGGACTTGGCATGTTTTCTGGTCTTCTTTTCACAGATTATATTTGCAAAATCTCTACTGTTAGGGGATAATCAGGGACCAGCACAATAGTATCTCAGATAAACGTCCTAATCTTTTCCTGGCTCTGTACTAAATTGTATTGTGGGTCAGGGTAGGAAGTAAAATGTTTGTATAATAGGTGTTCTCTTAAGTATCTGAGATAATCTGTCTTCCCCAAATTTTTATGGATTAATTACTCATTCAAAATGTCAAGCTGAGTTATGTGACTAAATCTGTTCCTTAATCTTTCACTCTTGCTTCTTGTAGGTTCCTATGTATTTGAGATGGAACTTAACTGCCCAGCAATACACTGCTCCCCGTGGAGGTTTCAGATTTCAGTTGAAGGCTTTATGCCTGCATCTTTTTAAGGCCTCACTTATTTTTTTTAGTTTATTTTTTATTGAAACAAAGTAAGTAAATTTACAGACATATTTTTTGTAAGAACGGAAACCAAATTATTCTCTACCGCAGGTAGATATTAAAACAAAGGAGAGTTACACATTTCTCTGTGCATAAACAGTCTTACCAAGGTAAATTTAACTTATGCTTCATTTTCATTTCAACCCCTCAGCCCACCCATTTCTACCCTAGACCCAAAAAGCATAACCTAATATAAGAATTGAAACAAAGAGGAATAGAACATATTCTTTAAATACAACCAAATTTTTCCTCCTACAAAAAAAATAATAATGGGGCTAATAAAAATAATAATAATGTTAATCCCACCACTCTCACCCCTCCCCGCCCCTTCCTACTACAATCCTAAAAGCAGTGTGTCCGTATTCCTGAATGTGAAGATTAGTTGACTTTGTTCTCTTTCTGGCTGGGCCTTAATAAAAGCAGACCATTTTTGAAAGAACTTCTGGACTTGCTCTTCCTCATGCATTGGTGTATCAAATTGTTCTTTAATCAGCTGTTTTTAATAAAGTCCAACCATTCAGTTAACTTTGGCTCCTGTTTTTCTTTCCACTTTTTCGTGATTAAATTTCTGGCCGCCAAAATTGACACATTTATCATCTTATAATCAAAACTACGTCTATCTTTATCTACCAGGAATAATATCTGTTCTAAGGAGAGATTAATCTCTCTTTCTAAATGTATGTTCACCCAAAGCTCTATTTTCCTCCAAATTTGGTTAATTTTTGGACATTGCCAAATTAAATGGAGAAGATCTGCCGCTATTAGTTGACATTTACAACATTTATTGAATTGATTATTTTTCCATAAAAAAACTTTTTTCAGGAGTATAATAAGTTTTATATATAGGTTTTAAGTGTGCTTCTCTCAATGTAGAAGAAAGTGTATTTCTCTCAACTCTATTTATCGACTTTTTAATTATATCAGCATTAATTTCTGTCTTCTCTAAACTTCTAGTCCATTTATTAGCAAGGTAAGTCAAATTTTCATCTCATTTTAAGGAAATTATTCCTTTTATTATATTATTTTCTGTAATTAAGTGTTTTTTTTTTGTACTTTAGATAATTTTATTTAATTTAGGGAATTATTTAATTATAGTGATAGTGTAAGGTGTAATTGTAACTTAGGTTAGGTTTTATTTTACAGGTACTTTTGTCTTTATTTTAGCTAGGTGGTTATTAAATTGTTAATAACTATTTAATAACTATTCTACCTAGTTAAAATAAATACAAACTTGCCTGTAAAATAAAAATAAACCCTAAACTAGCTACAATGTAATTATTAGTTATATTGTAGCTAGCTTAGGGTTTATTTTACAGGTAAGTATTTAGTTTTAAATAGGAATAATTTAGTTAATGATAGGAATTTTGTTTATATTTATTTAAATTATATTTAAGTTAGGGGGGTTAGGGTTAGACTTAGATTTAGGGGTTAATAACTTTAATATAGTGGCAGCGACGTTGGGGGCAGCAGATTAGAGGTTAATAAAATGTAACTAGTGTTTGCAAGGCGGGAGTGCGGCTGTTTAGTGGTTGATATATTTATTATAGTTGCGGTGATGTCCGGTTCGGCAGATTGGGGTTAATTTTTTTTTTAAAGTGTTTGCGATGTGGGGGTGCCTCGGTTTAGGGGTTAATAGATAGTTTATGGGTGTTAGTGTACTTTTTAGCACTTTAGTTAAGAGTTTTATGCTACGGCATTGTAGTGTAAAACTCTTAATTACTGACATTTAAATGCGGTACCAGGCTTGACAGGAGAGGGTCTACCGCTCACTTTTTGGCAGACTCGTAATACCAGCGCTATTCAAGTCCCATTGAAAAAAGAGGATACGCAATTGACGTAAGTGGATTTGCGGTATTTCCGAGTCTGGCCCAAAAAGTGAGCGGTACACCTATACCTGCAAGATTTGTAATACCAGCAGGCGTTAAAAAGCAGCGTTGGGACCGGCCAACGCTGCTTTTTAAGCCTAACGCAAGACTAGTAATCTAGCCGTTTATTTGTTAGGAATTGGTATGTTTTCTAGTCTTCTATTCACAGATTATATTTGCAGAATCTCTACTGTTAGGGGATAATCAGGGACCAGCACAATAGTATCTCAGATAAACGTCCTAATCTTTTCCTGGCTCTGTACTAAATTGTATTGTGGGTCAGGGTAGGAAGTAAAATGTTTGTATAATAGGTGTTCTCTTAAGTATCTGAGATAATCTGTCTTCCCCAAATTTTTATGGATTAATTACTCATTCAAAATGTCAAGCTGAGTTATGTGACTAAACCTGTTCCTTAATCTTTCACTCTTGCTTCTTGTAGGTTCTTATGTATTTGAGATGGAACTTAACTGCCCAGCAATACACTGCTCCCTGTGGAGGTTTTCCTCACCGGACGATAACGGAAAATGGCACTGGGATATGACCTGCTTATCTATAGATCAGCAGGAAAGGGGGGGGGGAGAGTGTATTGGTCTTGCAAAATATTTGTGATAGCAAATGAGAGATTGAACTAACATTAGGGCTTTGTATGTATGAATACACCTTTTGTACAGATTTTAGTTGAAGGCTTTATGCCTGCATCTTTTTCAGGCCTCGCTTATATTATACTGGATACACTGGGTTTTAAATGTACTTTCAGACTTAAATCTGACCAGTTAAACTAGCTCCCAATCTCAAAGCTAGTAAAGTCTCATAGTCATAGCTTTCAATCAGTTTTGTACATATGAAGACCTTGAGGTGTTAAAGATACGAGTTTACAATTAATCTCCTCCTAGATCTTCCTGTGCAGTGTAATCATGGGTCAAGGCCGCAAAGCATTATATTAGGTAAAATGGCGATTTGCGCCAAAAGTGATCCTTCTTGTCAGGAGATTCAGGATGAGCAGTGAATGAGCCTTGATTGTTTTTGCTGTGTGCTGAAGGATTAGTGCCATGTTAATGCTTGTATGTTTGTTAGCATATCGTGAGTTAATTATTTTTATACTCACTGCTCCCCGGCTCGATATCGGCTGTTGGTCTTTCCACTTGTCGCCGCTCGGATGGTTCTTTGCCTTTGTCGGGTTACGATTAAAATTGCTGGGCTGCTAGGCTGTGGACTCCAGATTGGATCCCCGACCCTCCGGAGTGTATTGGAATGTGGGACGCTACTGCACAGATAAGCACACCATTCACCATCACTTAATTGTCAGACCAGGCCTCCACCTTTCTCGTCAATCTCTGAGGTCTAAATGTGTATGGTATCTTTATCGGCTTCCAAATATGTCCCACCAGAGTATAGACTTCTTCAAACATCAGTTGAAGTTAAATCAGCTCCCATTAATTTGTTAAAAAAACAATATAGGATGAATTTGCCACAGGAGCTCCCATTCAGTGCGACCTCTCGCATCGGCTGTTCAAATAAAAATATTTTTTAATAAAAAATTCTAGGCAAATAAAGGCCTAGATTTAGAGTTTGGCGGTAGCCGTGAAAACCAGCGTTAGAGGCTCCTAACGCTGGTTTTAGGCTACCGCCGGTATTTGGAGTCAGTCAGGAAAGGGTCTAACGCTCACATAGCAGCCGCGACTTTTCCATACCGCAGATCCCCTTACGTCAATTGCGTATCCTATCTTTTCAATGGGATCTTTCTAACTCCGGTATTTAGAGTCGTGTCTGTAGTGAGCGTTAGAATTCTAACGACAAAACTCCAGCCGCAGAAAAAAGTCAGTAGTTAAGAGCTTTCTGGGCTAACGCCGGTTTATAAAGCTCTTAACTACTGTGCTCTAAAGTACACTAACACCCATAAACTACCTATGTACCCCTAAACCGAGGTCCCCCCACATCGCCGCCACTCGATTAAATTTTTTTAACCGTTAATCTGCCGACCGCCACCTACGTTATACTTATGTACCCCTAATCTGCTGCCCCTAACACCGCTGACCCCTATATTATATTTATTAACCCCTAACCTGCCCCCCACAATGTCGCCGCCAGCTACCTACAATAATTAACCCCTAATCTGCCCTCCCTAACATCGCCGACACCTAACTTCAAGTATTAACCCCTAATCTGCCGACTGGAGCTCACCGCTATTCTAATAAATGTATTAACCCCTAAAGCTAAGTCTAACCCTAAAACTAACACCCCCCTAAATTAAATATAATTTTAATCTAACAAAATAAATTAACTCTTATTAAATAAATTATTCCTATTTAAAGCTAAATACTTACCTGTAAAATAAATCCTAATATAGCTACAATATAAATTATAATTATATTATAGCTATTTTAGGATTTATATTTATTTTACAGGTAACTTTGTATTTATTTTAACCAGGTACAATAGCTATTAAATAGTTAAGAACTATTTAATAGCTAAAATAGTTAAAATAATTACAAAATTACATGTAAAATAAATCCTAATCTAAGTTACAATTAAACCTAACACTACACTATCAATACATTAATTAAATAAAATACCTACAATTATCTACAATTAAACCTAACACTACACTATCAATAAATTAATTAAATACAATACCTACAAATAAATGAAATAAACTAACTAAAGTACAAAAAATAAAAAAGAACTAAGTTACAAAAAATAAAAAAATATTTACAAACATTAGAAAAATATTACAACAATTTTAAACTAATTACACCTACTCTAAGCCCCCTAATAAAATAACAAAGACCCCCAAAATAAAAAAATGCCCTACCCTATTCTAAATTACAAAAGTTCAAAGCTCTTTTACCTTACCAGCCCTGAACAGGGCCCTTTGCGGGGCATGCCCCAAAGAATTCAGCTCTTTTGCCTGTAAAAAAACACATACAATACCCCCCCCAACATTACAACCCACCACCCACATACCCCTAATCTAACCCTAACCCCACTTAAATAAACCTAACACTAAGCCCCTGAAGATCTTCCTACCTTATCTTCACCTCGCTGGGTATCACACCGATCGGTCCTGGCTCCAAAATCTTCATCCAACCCAAGCAGGGGCTAGACATCCATCATCCGGTGGCTGAAGAGGTCCAGAAGAGGCTCCAAAGTCTTCATCCTATCCGGGAAGAAGAGGCGATCTAGACCGGCAACCATCTTGATCCAAGCGGCATCTTCTATCTTCATCTGATGAGGACCGGCTCCATCGTGAAGACCTCCAGCGTGGATCAATCTTCTTCTGACGACGTCCAACTGAAGAATGACGGTTCCTTTAAGGGACGTCATCCAAGATGGCGTCCCTCGAATTCCGATTGGCTGATAGGATTCTATCAGCCAATCGGAATTAAGGTAGGAAAATTCTGATTGGCTGATGGAATAAGCCAATCAGAATCAAGTTCAATCCGATCAGCCAATCAGATTGAGCTCGCATTCTATTGGCTGTTCCGATCAGCCAATAGAATGCAAGCTCAATCTGTGTGTGATACCCGGCGAGGTGAAGATAAGGTAGGAAGATCTTCAGGGGCTTAGTGTTAGGTTTATTTAAGGGGGGTTTGGGTTAGATTAGGGGTATGTGGGTGGTGGGTTATAATGTTGGGGGGGTATTGTATGTGTTTTTTTACAGGCAAAAGAGCTGAATTCTTAGGGGCATGCCCCGCAAAGGGCCCTGTTCAGGGCTGGTAATGTAAAAGAGCTTTGAACGTTTGTAATTTAGAATAGGGTAGGGCATTTTTTTATTTTGGGGGTCTTTGTTATTTTATTAGGGGGCTTAGAGTAGGTGTAATTAGTTTAAAATTGTTGTAATATTTTTCTAATGTTTGTAAATATTTTTTTATTTTTTGTAACTTAGTTCTTTTTTATTTTTTGTACTTTAGTTAGTTTATTTAAATGTATTTATTTGTAGGTATTGTATTTAATTAATTTATTGATAGTGTAGTGTTAGGTTTAATTGTAGATAATTGTAGGTATTTTATTTAATTAATTTATTGATAGTGTAGTGTTAGGTTTAATTGTAACTTAGGTTAGGATTTATTTTACAGGTAATTTTGTAATTATTTTAACTATTTTAGCTATTAAATAGTTCTTAACTATTTAATAGCTATTGTACCTGGTTAAAATACATACAAAGTTACCTGTAAAATAAATATAAATCCTAAAATAGCTATAATATAATTATAATTTATATTGTAGCTATATTAGGATTTATTTTACAGATAAGTATTTAGCTTTAAATAGGAATAATTTATTTAATAAGAGTTAATTTATTTCGTTAGATTTAAATTTTATTTAACTTAGGGGGGTGTTAGTGTTAGGGTTAGACTTAGCTTTAGGGGTTAATACATTTATTAGAATAGCAGTGATCTCCAGTCAGCAGATTAGGGGTTAATGTTTGAAGTTAGGTGTCGGTGATGTTAGGGAGGGCAGATTAGTGGTTAATACTATTTATTATAGGGTTATTGAGGCGGGAGTTAGGCGGATTAGGGGTTAATAACTTTATTATAATCGCGGTGCGGTCTGCTCGGCAGATTAGGGGTTAATAAGTGTAGGCAGGTGGAGGCGACATTGTGGAGGGCAGATTAGGGGTTAATAAATATAATATAGGGGTCGGCGGTGTTAGGGGCAGCAGATTAGGGGTACATAGGGATAATGTAAGTAGCGGCGGTTTACGGAGCGGCAGATTAGGGGTTAAAAAAAATATGCAGGTGTCAGCGATAGCGGGGGCAGCAGAATAGGGGTTAATAAGTGTAAGGTTAGGGGTGTTTAGACTCGGGGTACATGTTAGAGTGTTAGGTGCAGACGTAGGAAGTGTTTCCCCATAGAAAATAATGGGGCTGCGTTAGGAGCTGAACGCGGCTTTTTTGCAGGTGTTAGGTTTTTTTTCAGCTCAAACAGCCCCATTGTTTTCTATGGGGGAATCGTGCACGAGCACGTTTTTGAAGCTGGCCGCGTCCGTAAGCAACGCTGGTATCGAGAGTTGCAGTGGCGGTAAATATGCCTGTACGCTCCCTTTTTGGAGCCTAACGCAGCCATTCTGTGAACTCTCAATACCAGAGGTATTTAAAAGGTGCGGACAGAAAAAAGCCAGCGTTAGCTACGCGGATCGTTACCGAAAAACTCTAAATCTAGCCGTTACCTTTTTACGGGTGCGTGTTAAAATAGCACTCCACTTGTAATCTATCCCTAAATTCATTTTAAGTTAAAGGGCCACTAAACCCAAAATCTTTCTTTCATGATTCAGATAGAGAATAGAAATTTAAACAACATTACAATTTACTTCCATTATTTATTTTAAGCTTTTCAATAATATCTGAAAGACACAGGTATATTCCCCCTATAGCAGGGAAATATTTTTATGATTGTTTAAGAGGACATAATAATCAGAATTTAAATCTGTACCAACGAATTTCATTTTTAAACAGAAGCATTTGTGCAATATACAAGTGGTGCATGTGCTCGATGCACCAGCATTCAAGCAACATGCCTGTCATTGGCTCACCTGATATGTTCAGCTAGCTCACAGTAGTGCGTTGCTGTTCCTTTAACAAAAGATACAAAGAAAATAAGATAATTGAATAATAGGAATAAATTGGAAAGTTGTTTAAAATTGCATACTGTATCTACATTATGAACAAATACCTTTGAGTTTCATGTCCATTTAAGTAATTTATGCTTGAACTGGATAGCTTATGGAAACCCTCTGGTATATGTGACGTTTTATAAGTGTTTTATTTATAATATTATTTAAAGTATTTAAATGTGTTTTATACTAAAGTTGGAATATTTATGGGGTTAATTAATAAAAACGTCCATGATTTTTCAAGTTGCAGGTTGCTTAAAATATGTTTTAATTGTGTAGTGGTTGTATTAAAGGGACAATCCAGCCATAATTGGAATCCACATGGATGCATTTCGGTTTTGAATAGAAGCATTTTTGTAATATACACGTACTAGCCTACATGCTTCTAATAAAAGCTATAGCTGTTTAAAAAGTGTATTTAAGTATGCACCGGGCACCAGCATTTTAAACACAACACTTGCTCAGAGTCACTAAGGGGATTGTACCATCTGGTAATGACTCAATTTGTTAATTACTGACATGATACAAGCCCACTGGTGCTCTGAGCAGTTGCAGTATTTAAAATGCGGGTGCACTGAGAATATCTAGCTTTGCTTTACATGCATGTGCAAAGAAAAATGCTAACACTAAAACAGTGATAACTTTTACTAGAAGCATTTTCGCCAATGCATGTATATTGCAAACATGTTTCTATTCACAGATGTTATTCATTTATGTGCATTTAAAGGGACATAAAACAGGTTGAGATCTGTGCATATCCTAAAATGACTAATTTAATTAAAAATAGTTTGCAGAATTGTTTAAAAATTGCTGACAAAATAATTTTCAAAAATAAGCAAAAGGAATTACATAGCTAAGCTGCCTGGAGCAGCCAACTCCACCCCCCTTATCAGTGTTTATACACAGGCATTGTATTTCAACTGCACTCACAGCTTCTAGGTATGCTCCATCAGATAACCCCTGTTCACGTTTACATTCTACCAAAACAACAATAGATATAGATACAGCCATAGAAGGAAATGTGTGGGGTGAGTTAGAGCTTTACCATTCAGAAACTAAAAAGAAAGGGTTAATGGTGAGGCACTGCAGTATAAATTTGCAGGTAAAATAATTAAAGTACATATTATTATATTTTGTCTCTATCCCAACTTGTTTTATGTCCCTTTAAATTTTGACCGGACTGTCCCTTTAACTTATTGTTTCGAAATGAAATCTAGGCCGTTTTTTGTCACCAGTTCCGGCAAGCTTGCACTGAGACAAAAGAGTATCCATTAAGGAATTATACAAACAGATTTGTTGTTTGAATTAAGCTCTGAATATTTAGCAAATCTTGTTTGGAAAAATATTTATTATGAATTAAATCCAAGACTGACTGAAAACAACACACAATACCAATGGAAACCTAAAGAAGTCCGCAATAACCTTGTCACAATGTTGTCAGACGTATGCACTTTGAAAGAATGGCAGTTTATTCTGCTACTAGTGAAATAAGCCTGTTTACCACTGGGGCAGTTTCCCATGATTCCATCAGAGTCTTGGAACAAAGTATGTTGTCAGACTGCCAGGAACGGAAATTACATATGCCTGGCTTAACCCATTCTGCTTTAATCAAGGCTAATAGGAAAGAACTGCACTAATAAACAATTTCTACTTTGGATATAGAATTGAAAGATTTTTCACGATAGGTCAGGACAATTGTATAAGTTATATCTATAAATGTCTTAATCGATTTAGATTTAAATGGATATGGGAATCAGATTTAACTTCCATGATATAGATAAAGCATTAATATAAATCAACCCCCGCCCCAATAAAAACAAAACAGATTTAATTCTTATATCAAATTTACCTCATGATCTTGGTATCCTTTATCAAAACATAGCTCTTTCCATAACAGAATGCAAAACATTGTTGCAAATATTGTTTCAAACATTGTTGCATTACATATTTCCCAAAGTAGTTGGACCTGAAGTTGTCTCCTACAACTCTCCCTTGGCAGTAGTTTGGCGCTACTGGCAGACAAAAGCAATCAGCCGTCTGTAAATAGCCAACCTTTTTTCGTGTGCTGCATGTTTACATAGATTGTCTATAGAACCCTGAGCTCTAAGGTCTTTGATAACTGCAATTAGCGATGCAACAAATATGAGGTAGGTCACGGGCTGAACATGTGCCCAGTGGTAATTAGCAGCAAATTTGCACTTTCCAAATAAACACCTAGATTACGAGTTTTGCGTTGCAGCTCGTAACGCTGAAAATATGGCATTTTCAGTGTTAAAACAGCACCGTAGCCATTACAAATCTTGTCGGTATAGCTGTACCACACACATTTTAGCCTGTAACGCAACATCAGTACTGCAATCGTATAAATGACATTTTTTCATGGGATTCCCATAGCGTCGGTATTACAAGTTTTGCGTTCTGGCTAAAAAGCGAGTGTTACAGCCTAAAACGACAAGATCTGTAACGCCATCTAAAGTCAGTAGTTATGAGTTTTACGTTACAAATGTGTAACATAAAACTCATAACTAAAGTGTTACAAAGTACACTAACACAAATAAACTACCTATTAACCCCTAAACCAAGGCCCTCCTGCATCACAAACACTATATTAAAGTTATTAACCCCTAACCTGCCACTCCCAACATTGCTGCTACTAATAAAATGTATTAACCCCTATTCCGCTGCTCCCCGACATCGTCGCCACTATAATAAACCTATTAAATTAAATTAAAACTTACATGTCAAATTTAAAAAAATTATTTTAAACTAACAATTAAACTATTATAATTATTAAGCTAAAATTAAACTAACTACCAATTAAATAAAACTAAACTACACATTAAAAAAAAACAAAAAAAAAACACTACTCTAAAAATTACAAAAAGTATCTAATTACAAAAAAAACTAAATTACAAACCCTCCCCACTAAATTATGCAAAAAATAATAAATTATCAAAAATAAAAACCTACACCTAATCTAATAGCCATATCAAAATAAAAAAGCCCCCCCAAAATAAAAAAAACCCTAGCCTACAATAAACTACCAATGGCCCTTAAAAGGGCCTTTTGTGGGGCATTGCCCCAAAGATATCAGTTCTTTTACCTGTAAAAAAAATACAAACACCTCCCAACAGTAAAACCCACCACCCAACCAACCCCCTAAATAAAAAAACTATCTAAAATAACCTAAGATAACCATTGCCCAGAAAAGGGCATTTGGATGGGCATTGCCCTTAAAATGGCATTTAGCTCTTTTACATTGCCCAAACCCTAATCTAAAAAAAACCCCACCAAAAAAACCCTTAAAAAAACCCCACTAACCTCCAACGATCCACTTACAGTTGTTGAAGTCCCGGTTGAAGGATCCATCCAGCCAGCAATGTCATCATCCATGCGGCAAAAAGTCTTCATCCAGGCGGCCTCTTCTATCTTCATCCAGTCCGCGAAGTCCTCATTAATGCAGCAAGAAGTCTTCATTCAGGCGACCTCTTTGATCTTCATCCAGCGGGCGCGGAGCAGGTCAATCCTGAAGACATCCAGCGAGGAGCATCCTCTTCATATGGTTGCCGCCGTATACTGATTCTTTAATGCAAGTGACGCAATCCAAGATGGCGTTCCTTGCATTCCTATTGGCTGAAAGATTTCAATCAGCCAATAGGAATTAGAGCTGCTAAAATCCTATTGGCTGTTGCAATCAGCCAATAGGATTGAGCTCTCATTCTATTGGCTGTTCCAATCAACCAATAGAATGAGAACTCAATCCTATTGGATGATTGGAACAGCCAATAGGATGAGAGCTCAATCCTATTGGCTGATTGGAACAGCCAATAGGATGAAAGCTCAATCCTATCGGCTGATTGGAACATCCAATAGGATTTTAGCAGCTCTAATTCTTATGAAATCTTTCAGCCAATAGGAATGCAAGGGACGCCATCTTGGATTGCGTCACTTGCATTAAAGAATCCGTATATCGCGGCGACTGTATGAAAAGGATGCTTCGCGTTGGATGTCTTCAGGATGAACCCACTCCACGCCGGCTGGATGAAAATTGAAGAGGCCGTCTGCATGAATGAGGACTTCGCCGGCTGGATGAATCCTTCAAGCGGGACTTCAACAAGTGTAAGTGTATCATCAGGGGTTAATGTTATGTTTTTTTAAGTTTTTTTTTTTTTTTAGATTACGGTTTGGGCAATGCAAAAGAGCTAAATGCACATTTAAGGGCAATGCCCAAAGAAATGACATTTTCATGGAAATGGTTAGCTTAGGTTATTTTAGATAGTTTTTTTATTTGGGGGGCTTGGTTGGCTGGTGGGTTTTACTGTTGGGGGGAGGTCTTTGTGTTTTTTTTTACAGGTAAAAGAGCTGATATCTTTAGGGTAATGCCCTACAAAAGGCTCTTTTAAGGGACATTGGTAGTTTTTTTTGTAGGCTAGGTTTTTTATTTTATTTTGGGTGGGCTTTTTTATTTTGATAGGGCTGTTAGATTAGGGGTAATTCTTTTTTAAGTTGGATGATTTCGTTTTGTAATTTGTGTAATGTATATTTTTAGGGGGCGTTTTATTTTTTGTAGCAAAAGAGCTGTTTAACTTAGGGAAATGCCCTACAAAAGGCCCTAGTAAGGGCCCCCCAAAAGGCCCTTTTAAGGGCCCTTGGTAGTTTATTCTAGATTAGGCTTTTTTTTGGGGGGTGTTTTTTTTAAGGGTATTGGAATAGGAATATTTCTTGTTTTCTTGGATAATTTCATATGTTTTTGTAATGGTAGTTTTTTTTTATTTTTTGTAATGTTAGGTTTTAGTGTAAGGCAGTTCATGTTGGTATAGCTATACCGCAAGCGTTTTAGCCTGTAACGCAACGTCCATTCCACACTCAAAAAAATTACGCTTTTGCATGGTATTACAGGTTGTGCGTTGAGACTAAAATGCTTGCGTTATAGCCTATACCGACACAATCCATACCGCCATCTGAGAGCAGTAGTTATGAATTTTGCGCAACAAAATTGTTTCACAAAACTCATAACTAAACTGTTCCAAAGTACACTAACACCCATAAACTACCTATTAACTCCTAAACCGCCGCCCTCCTGCATCACAAACACTATATTAAACTTATTAACCCCTAATCCGCTGCCCCCTAAATTGCCAACACTATAATAAAGCTATTAACCCCTAATCCACCACTCCCCGACATCGCCACCACTATAATAAAGTTATTAACCCCTAAACCTCCAGCCTCCCACATCGCTGCCACTATAATAAAGTGATTAACCCCAAAATCTCCGGGCTCCCACATCGCTGCAACTAAATAAACCTATTAACCCCTAAACCGCTGGCCTCCCACATCACTGCCACTATATAAACCTATTAGCCCCTAAACCGCCGGCCTCCCACATCGCTGCCACTAAATAAACCTTTAACCCCTAAACCGCCGGCCCCCAACATCATAACCCCCCACTAAATTAAACTATTAACCCCTAAACCTAACATCCCCTAACTTTAAATTACAATATAACTCTCTTAAAATAAATAAAAACTCACCTGTGAAATAAAAATTATTACATTATATTATTACATTATATAAAATTAAACTATAAATTAATCTAACATTACTATTCTAATAAAATAGATGTTTTGAACAGCCAATAGGATTTCAGAAGCTCTCATCTTATTAGCTGATTTGAACAGCTAATAGGATTTCAGAAGCTCTCACCCTATTGGCTGATTTGAATTTGAAGAATCAAATCAGCCAATAGGAATGCAAGGTACACCATTTTGAATCGGCTACCTTGCATTCAACTTCAGTATACGTCGATGACCGTATGAAGAGGACGCTCCGCGCCGCCAGGATGCAGATAGAAGACGTCCCCGGGATGATGATATTGCGGCTTGGATGAATACTTCTCGCTGCCTGGATGGAGATGGAATGTCCGGACTTCAGGAACCGTGAGTAGAAAGATATTCTGTGGTTAGTGAAAAGAGCTGAATCCCCTTTTAAGGGCAATGCCCATACAAATGGTCTTTAAGGGGCAATGGGTAGCTTAGGTTTTTTTAGAGTTATTTTTTTTTATTTTGAGGGGTTAGTTGGGTGGTGGGTTTTACTGTTGGGGGGACTTTTTATTTTTTTTACAGGTAAAAGAACTGTTTAACTTAGGGCAATGGTTCAGGAGTGTTTTTATTGTGGGGAGCTTTTTTATTTTTATAGGGCTATTAGATTAGGTGCAATTGTTTTTATTATTGATAGTTTCTTTTATTATTTTTTGTAAGCTTAGTGTTTTTTATTTTTCGTAATTTAGTGTTTATTATTTTTTGTAATTTTAGATTTTTTTTATTTTTTTCGTAGTGTTAGGCTTTTTTACATTTGTAATTTAGATTTTTTAATTGGTATTTTTTTTTAATTTTATTAGAATAGTTATGTTAGGTTAATTTATAGTTTAAACTTAGTTTTTTTTTATTTCACAGGTAAGTTGTTATTTATTTTAAGATAGTTTATTGTAATTTTAATTTTAAGTTAGGGGATGTTAGGTTTAGGGGTTAATAGTTTAATTTAGTGTTTTGCAATGTGGGGGGCTGGCGGTTTAGGGGTTAATAGGTTTATTTAGTAGCAGTGATGTGGGGGGCGGAAGGTTTAGGGGTTAATAGGTTTATTTAGTGGCGGCAATGTGGGAGGCCGGAGGTTTAGGGGTTAATAGGTTTATTTAGTGGCGGCGATGTGGGAGGCCGGAGGTTTAGGGGTTAATAGCTTTATTATCGTGCGGCGATGTCGGGGACTGGTGGATTAGAGGTTAATAGCTTTTATTAGTGTCGGCGATGTCGGGAGTGCCAGATTAGGGGTTAATAACTTTATTTAGGTGTCAGCGATGTCGGGGCGGCAGATAAGGGGTGTTTAGACTTGGGGTTTATGTTAGGGTGTTAGGTTTAAACGTAATTTTTTTTCCCCATAGACATCAATGCATTACAGAGATTTTTCATTCCCCACTTCAGGTGTTAGGTTTTTTCCAACACTCTCTCCCCATTGATGTCTACGGGGGAAAGCGTGCACGAGCACATCAAAGCAGTCCTTTGCAATTGTGCGGTATGGAGCTTAATGCCACCATATCACACGCACAAGGAGGCTTTTCAGTAACTCGTAATGGCAGCGCTATGGAGATTGAAATAATGCAACTTTTTTGGGGTTAGTTTCGCACCCTGTTTAGCGCAAAACTCGTAATCTACCAAAAAAATCTTTAACCTCTGAAATAGTGATTCACTTATGTTATAAAGCCAGCCATGTTTAGCTCAGAATTGGCTGTGCCTTGACATTTTGAAGTTGACTTTAAGTAGGCAAAACTAAATATTTTTGTAGCACACTTAATTCTCTAAAGTGTCAGCAACCGTGCACATGCAAGACTGTCAATTATTTACATGTTGTTTACTCTAGTAGGACAGGATGTTTTATATAATATGACACCTGTTGGGAGGGGGTGTATTGCCTTCATATATACTGTAGCTTTCTAATTATCCCCTATTATAAGAACTGCAACCATTTCTGCATGACACTTTCCTTTTTTTCTGCAGAACATTATTGTAGTTGTGACACAAATACATATGAAACCATTCAACACTATGCACAAGCCATGCCCTCATTACACACTGCACACTTCACATCATCAAAGTACAACCAGGTAATGTGATGTGGTCCCTTATTTGCGTAAAAAACTCTCTAAAATAACCTATCAGTTTAATACAAGATGGTTGATGGGTGTTTAATGCTGCTATCAGAACCAGTTTTCCTTTCCCCTTTCACAACAGTTGTTTCACACATTCCACTTGATTTATAATGCATTTTAAGTCCTTCATACACTTAAGAGTTGTCTACCTAGCTGGCTATACCCTATCTGCAAATTAGCCAGACAAAATCAAGATCCCTGCTACAATCCAAACTCTCAGAAGGGTAGATATACAAGCATCACTTCTCTACAGTAAGTCAAAATAAAATTTTAATGATTAAGATATATGCATTTTTAAACTATTTACTTATAGAGACCTATTTATCAAAGGTCTTGCGGACCTGATCGGACAGTGTGGATCAGGTCCGCAAGACCTCGCTGAATGCGGAGAGCAATACGTTCTCCGTATTCAGCATTGCAACGCCGCCCCCTGCAGACTTGCGGCCGATTGGCCGCCAGCAGGGGGTGTCAATCAACCCGATCGTACTCGATCGGGTTGAATTTCGGCGATGTCTGTCCGCCTGCTCAGAGCAGGCGGACAGGGTTATGGAGCAGCGGTCCATTCAGAGCTTGATAGATAGGCCCCATAGTATCTAATTTGCTTTGTTATCCTTATTTGAAAAGCATACTTAGGTAGGCTCTGGAGCCACAATGCACCACTGGGAGCTAG
Source organism: Bombina bombina (assembly GCF_027579735.1). Classification (NCBI taxonomy): domain Eukaryota; kingdom Metazoa; phylum Chordata; class Amphibia; order Anura; family Bombinatoridae; genus Bombina; species Bombina bombina. The sequence goes on along the minus strand of NC_069506.1, from coordinate 243,793,050 downwards.
CTACTGATTAGTGTCTGAGCATATAACCTTGTTGTCACTTGCTCAATTGTTTTTTTAAAAAAAAATCTATTTCTCAGTAGTGCATTGCTGCTCCTTCAAAGGATACAAAGAGAATGAAACAAATTTGAAAACAGAAGTTATTTAGAAAGTTGTTTAAAAGTGTATGCTCTATCTATCATATATTGGGTTTTATGTCCCTTCAAGTTCACAGTGGCCTTCCTTATAGTTTTCTTAGTATCATCAATTAGAACTTCATTCTCTACCTATCTACAATACAATGTACTCTACCCCCACACGTGCACCCAAGTATCTCTCTCTTTTATGTTATAAACTCCTTTTTAAAGGACAATACTAGTAAACTTCATGACTATCTGCATCTATGGTTTTAACACTTACTCTTGCAATCTCTGTAATTCAGCATAATTTGATCTATTTGGTGTCCCTGAAACTACCTACTGTAAGCTGTGTGCTATAAAGTCCATTATCCTGTATGGCATAATCTCTTACTGCTTTTGCAAATAACAGATACTTATAAAATATATGTATGTAGAGGATAGTGTGTTTCTATAAAAATAATGTGTTCACTGTACTACAAAATTGCCTGTCATCCAGATGAAAGAAAAGCATTTAAATATGTTGACATTTTTGCCTGACAAAATATGAAAAAAGCTGTTTAAATTTAAAGGGACAAAAATAGTATTTTTATATGTGTATCAGAAATTAATTCATGTATTGGAAAAACATAAATGTTTTAAAAAACATTTCAAACTGTAATTTTAAGTAAAATTTACAGTTATTTTGCAAACCATTGACACACCCCGTGCAAATGCTTCTTGAGTGTGGTTTTTTACCCTTTTAAACCGACTTTATTGAAATAATATCAATTAACAATGTGGGAGACGCAGCTCCCTATGTATAACATACAATAATTGGTGTCTTTTAAACATGTAAATTAAACAGAAAAGAAAGAAGAAAGGAGAGAGAAGAAAACACTGTGACGCTTCTGGCACTCCTAGACAATTTAGTCGTGTTCAGATAATGGGGGATATTTATCAAAGGTCTGGCGGACCTGATCCGACAGTACGGATCAGGTCCGCCAGACCTCGCTGAATGCGGAGAGCAATACGCTCTCCATATTCAGCATTGCACCAGCAGCTCTTGCCAATCGGCTGCCAGCAGGGGGTGTTAATCAACCCGATCATACTCGATCGGGTTGATTTTCAGCGATCTCTGTCCGCCTGCTCAGAGCAGGCGGACAGGTTATGGAGCAGCGGTCTTTAGAACGCTGCTTCATAACTGCTGTTTCTGGTGAGCCTGCAGGCTCGCCAGAAGTATGGGCCCTCAAGCTCTATCCGGAGCTTGATAAATGGGCCCCAATGTAACATCTTTAAGAAGGTTGAGGAGAACAAAAGGAAGAAAAAAGGAATACAAATGCTATAATTACTTTGTATTATTTGTTAATGATTTTGAGTATAGAATTGTGAAGGTCTACTCGTCACCACCCACCTAATAGAGTTAGCAAACCATTTGTCCTCATGAAGTTCAAAGAAAAACATATTTGAACCTATGTGATTTGGTGTGTTGATGTCATTTATGGATACTAATAAACATGTTATTTCCTACCTGAGTTGTGCGTGGATTCATTTTTAAGATAGTGTTCCCATGAGTTCAACATTTCTGCAAATATATCCATTTTAGCATTTTTAGGGAAAAAATATTCTTCTATGTCTAAGACTTCAGAAACCCTTTGTGTCCACAGTGTCACAGGTGGGGCTTCTCTACACTTCCAGTTTCTGGCTATTATGTATTTGGCACTATTGGACATTATGTTAAACAATTTTAAGCTGGGTTTGTATTTAATTTTTGGGAGTTTATTTAGGAGCCAGATCAGGGGGTCTGGTGGAAATTGTTTTTCTAGTACTTTTTCTATTTCTCCAATAACTTCTCACCAGAAATTTTAAATAGTGTTGCACCACCACCACATATGTGCCTTGTTTCCATGGCCGTGTTTGAGTGTTGTATTCTTATCTCTTATTACTTTGGCCAATTAGGGTCTGGTATAAATGAACACATGTGCATATCAACCAATCACTGTGTTTCAAGTATGAGGGTCAGTTTTCTGCTTTCCACAGAATGCACTCAATCTTTTTTTGGGGTAAGTAGAAAAAAAAACAGTTTTCAGACAAATTACAGGAAAAGCAGGTAAAATAAATAACAACAGTTCATTGCAAAGTCTGTTTTTCACTATAAATAACTACGTAAACATTTTGGCCCACATTACAATTGGACCACTATTGATAGCAAAGGGTGTGCTATATCAATATTGCAGGCTTGCTCTAATAATAGCACAAGATCTGGTATTACAAGGCCATGGTTAAACAGAATTACCAGAGAAAGTTTAGCGCTCACATTGCAAATTGTGAGTTATGTGTTTAGCCACTTGAGACCTGAAGTAAAGCGTTAGGTCTACAATAAAAATGTAAAGTATTAATCTTGTATATATACATATTAAATGTAAAATATATGTTTATTATTGAAATATATCTATAAAAAGCGTTTTAAAGTGATATGGCATATGACAAGGTTTTTGACTGGGAATGGCTCAAAGTTATGGCATGTATTTATCAAGCCATCAACCGCAAATACGCTGGAATTCCGCAGTGTATTTGTGGCGAGCCTGATTCGCCTTAGTTATCAAACCCTACAAACCGGCAAAAGTAGAATTTAGTGACGTAACATACGATCCGCCGGACTTAGTCTGACACAGATCGATGCTTATGTCACTACAGATGTTCCGAACGCAAGTTTGGCACTATCTGACTACTTTTGGAAGTTATCAAATAACTACCAGGTACGCTCAGCACTTTTCCGGCCCAGCGTACCTGGTTTTCAATCCGCCGCCCTGGAGGCCGCGGATACCATAGGAATCAATGGGAGTCGGAAAGCAGCGAAAGCTTATGTTCGCTGCTGCCCGATATCCCATTGATTCCTATGGTAATGTTTACACCTAACACCCTAACATGTACCCTGAATCTAAACCCCTAATCTGCCCCCCCCTACACCGCCGCCACCTACATTATACTTATTAACCCCTAATCTGCCCCCCCTACACTGCCGCCACCTACATTATACTTATTAACCCCTAATCTGCCACCCCTACACTGCCGCCACATACATTATACTTATTAACCCCTTAGCTGCCGTCCCGACACCTACATTATACTTATTAACCCCTAAACCACCACTCCCAGACCCTACCACAACTAAAGTGTTTAACCCCTAAACCGCCGCTCCCGGAGCCCACCGCCACCTACATTATATTTATTAACCCCTAATCTGCCCCCCTACACCGCCGCCACTATATTCAATGTATTAACCCCTAAACCTAAATCTAACCCTAACATCCACTAACTTAAATATAATTTAAATAAATCGAAATAAATTATTCCTATTTAAAACTAAATACTTACCTATAAAATAAACCCTAAGATATCTACAATATAACTTATAGTTACATTGTAGCTATCTTATGATTTATTTTTATTTTACAGGCAACTTTGTATTTATTTTAACTAGGTAGAATAGTTATTAAATAGTTATTAACTATTTAATAACTACCTAGCTAAAATAAATACAAAAGTACCTGTAAAATAAAACCTAACCTAAGTTACGATTACACCTAACACTACACTATAATTAAATTAATTACCTACATTAACTACAATTAACTACAATTAAATAAAATTAAATAAAATTATCTAAGGTACAAAACCCCCCCACTAAATTACAGAAAATAATAAAATAATTACAAGTTTTTTAAATAATTACACCTAATCTAATACCCCTAATAAAATAAAAAAGCCCCCCAAAATAATAAAAAGCCCTACCCTATACTAAATTACGAATAGCCCTTAAAAGGGCCTTTTGTGGGGCATTGCCCCAAAGTAATCAGCTCTTTTACCTGTAAAAAAAAGTACAATAGCCCCCAACATTAAAACCCACCACAAACACACCCAACCCTACTCTAAAAGCCACCAAATCCCCCCTTAAAAAAAACTAACACTAACCCCTTGAAGATCACCCTACCTTGAGACGTCTTCACCCAACCAGGCCGAAGTCCTCCACGAAGCCGGGCGAAGTGGTCCTCCAGACGGATTGCATCAGCTAATAGGATTTTTCCTACATTTATTCAGATTGGCTGATAGAATTCTATCAGCAAATCGGAATTCAAGGGACGCCATCTTGGATGACGTCATTTAAAGGAACATTCATTCAGTCGTCGGATGTCGTTGAAAGAGGATGCTCCACATCGGATGTCTTGAAGATGGACCCACTCCGCGTCAGATGGATAAAGATAGAAGATGCCGCCTGGATGAAGACTTCTGCCCGCCTGGAGGACCTCTTCTGCCCGGCTTAGATGAAGACTTCTGCCCGTCTGAAGGACCACTTCGCCCGGCTTCGTGGAGGACTTCGGCCCGGTTGGGTGAAGACGTCTCAAGGTAGGGTGATCTTCAAGGGGTTAGTGTTAGGTTTTTTTAAGGGGGGATTGGGTGGGTTTTAGAGTAGGGTTGGTTGTGTGGGTGGTGGGTTTTAATGTTGGGGGGGTTCTTTTTTTTTCAGGTAAAAGAGCTGATTCCTTTGGGACAATGCCCCGCAAAAAGCCCTTTTAAGGGCTATTTGTAATTTAGTGTAGGGTAGGGCTTTTTTATTTTGGGGGGCTTTTTTATTTTGTTAGGGGGATTAGATTAGGTGTAATTAGTTTAAAATTCTTGTAATTATTTTATTATTTTCTGTAATTTAGTGGGGTGGGTTGTACTTTAGATAATTTTATTTAATTTTATTTAATTGTAGTTAATTGTAGTTAATGTAGGTAATTAATTTAATTATAGTGTAGTGTTAGGTGTAATTGTAACTTAGGTTAGGTTTTATTTTACAGGTACTTTTGTATTTATTTTAACTAGGTAGTTATTAAATAGTTAATAACTATTTAATAACTATTGTAGCTAGTTAAAATAAATACAAAGTTGCCTGTAAAATAAAAATAAATCCTAAAATAGCTATAATGTAACTATTAGTTATATTGTAGCTATCTTAGGGTTTATTTTATAGGTAAGTATTTAGTTTTAAATAGGAATAATTTATTTAGATTTATTTAAATTATATTTAAGTTAGGGGGTGTTATGGTTAGTGTTAGACTTAGGTTTAGGGGTTAATACATTTAAAATAGTGGCGGCGGTGTAGGGGGGGCAGATTTGGGGTTAATAAATATAATGTAGGTGGCGGCGGTGTACAGGGGTAGATTAGGGGTTAATAAATATAATGTAGGTGGCGGCGGTGTAGGGGGGGCAGATTAGGGGTTAATAAATATAATGTAGGTGGCGGTGGGCTCCGGGAGCGGCGGTTTAAGGGTTAAACACTTTATTTAGTTGTGGCGGGGTCCTGGAGCGGCAGGATAGGGGTTAATAACTTTATGTAGGTGCAGCGGTATAGGGGGCGGAAGATTAGGGGTTAATATGTATAATGTAGGGGGCGGTGGGCTCCGGGAGCGGCAGTTTATGGGTTAATACATTTATTAGAGTTGCGGTGGGCTCCGGGAGCGGAGGGTTTAGGGGTTAATAACTTTATTTAGGTGCGGCTGGGTATGGGAGAGGCAGGATAGGGGTAAAACAGTATAGTATAGTGTGAGTGTTTAGTGACAGGGTACCAATAAAGCTGTGAAAAAGCCGAAGAGCAGCGAGATTGATGACTGTCAGTTAACAACAGTCCACTGCTCATCGCACCGTACTTGGTGCGCGGCTTTTTGACAGCTTTTTTGGTAATTTTGGAGAACGTATTCAGGTCCACGGCAGCGATGTTAGGCGAACTTAGGAGAGCGTATTAGTGCCGTTGAAAGCAAGAAAGTCGACGGCTTGATAAGTAGATGCCTATATGTTAGACATGTGCAGCAGAGAAAAATTTGGTTCATCCAAATCTTTTAGAACAAATGTTCAGGGAAATTAGATTCTCCGAATAATCGTCTGCCGCACTATTCAGTATTTGTTTTGATTTAAACAAATGAATACTGAATAAAAATTGGACATTTACATTATCTTTCTTAAAACAAATGTAAATATTTCTTTGATACAGGTGAAAAAGTTTACCAAAACACTAGAGGTATTTTAAAACTTAAAGTGAAGGTAAATTTTGATGAATGAAAAGCCCGGTTTTTAAAAATACTATTTAAAACAGGGGCATTTTCATTCATCAAAGTTTAGAATGCAGACGTTTTGTTTAAAAACTTAGAGGTGTAGAACTTGTCCCGGGTTATAAGGGGTTAAGGGAGTGACTAATGCTGTTCAAGCCGTGATACAGTGAAAGGAATATACTAACACCAATATTGTATATAAAACCAAGTTATTTAATATTATTTATATGTGTACATAAAAGACAATACAGCTGACTTCAAAATATACGTAGGCAATACAAAATTCCTTGAGAAAAGAGCCGTAGTCAGACCTTGTTCCAGGATCGATTTTTTAATCCTGTTTCTTGCTGGCTAATTTGCTCTTGCAAAGTCAGTAAAATATATAGCTATGGAGCATCCAAGGATAATATCTAACTGCTGCACTTCACACACTTCAGTGTGTAGCAGCTGATTCCTTACTTAGCTCCGTGTCAATACGCTGAGTGATGTGACGTGTGGCTGGGGTGGATCCTAACGCATTTCGCAACCAATCCGTTGCTTCATCAGAGGTTAGGGCCGCCCCCCAACCTAGATGCTCTTATACGTTAGAGTGTGGGCAATTAGCTTCTTGTTGGCCCCTCAACCGCCATCTTTATTTAAGGCAAAAGGGTTTAAATGTATTAAAACCTTCTTAATAAACAATATTTTGTGAAACATATTATACAGCAATTTAAGAATAATCATGGCAACATGTTCAACCGTAGTTATAACTATAAAATACGCCTAATGACATATTAATTTCTTATCTCATATGAACCATTAGATTTGTGTCATGTTGCAGCTCAAAACCGAATAAGGCACTCTAATTCATAATATAATATCTCTATGCATTATGTCATACACTTAAAAGCATCTATGCTTATATATATCTCTAAATAAAATTAATTATATCATCAGTGCTTATATATATATATATATGGAAAGGTATAATCCATGTAGAGGATGTTGACACAATTCTGTACATTGCTAAAAATGTTTTTTTTTTTTAAATATATAAATACTCCTGTAAATCTAAAATATATATTTTATAAATTTTTTTAAAATTTTTTTTTTTAAATAAACCTTTAAAAAAACTTTCTTTAAAAAGCTTTTAAAATTATTTTTAAAAAATAGATAAGTGAAAGCCCTCCTTAAGAACCTATACTAAAAGATACATATAAATTATGAATTATGAGTTAGAGGAAAGCAGCAAGGTCAATGTCTTTATTTAACCCTCTTGGTTCCAGAGTATCCATTTTATGTATCCAAAAAGTTTCCCTTTCGCGTAATTCCAAAAGTCTGCTACCTCCTCTATTACCTCTATGAACTTGTTCTATAGCTTTGAAAAAAAATTAATTTTTATTTTTACCATGTACCTGAGAGAAATTATTTATCAGTGGGTTCTTAAGGACGCCAGCCTCAATATTTTTCATATGCTCTAAGCAACGTATCGTTAGACCACGTTTGGCGTGCCCTATGTATCTCTTGGGAGTACTGCAGGTGCATTCCAGCATGTATACCACATAATCCGATTTACAGTTAAGTATACTCTTAATTGGAAATTTATCTCCATTAATAACACTATCTATAAACTTATTAAATTTTTTGTTTTTATGAATATGTGCACAGCAAACACAGTTTTTTCGTGAGCATTTGTAAAAACCTTTTAGATCGGTAATCTTTCCATTATTTTTAATTTTTTTGGTGGTTTGTATCACACTTGGAGCTAACAATTTTTTTAGTTTTTTGTTTTTCTTGTAGGTGATATTCGGTTTGTTACCTAGAGTATCTTTAAGTATTGGATTATTTTTTAATATTGACCAATTTCTTTGTAGTATATTTTTTATTTTCCAATGTCCTTCGTTGAAGGTAGTCACAAAGTTAACCCTATTGTCTCTTTGTCGCTTTTTTGGTTGTGATATACCATTTCTGTTTTCATTTTCATTGATACCAAGTTCATCCAATTGTGCTCTTTTCCCATGCACCAGTGTGTGTCTTTCTAATGCATTCACTTTTTTATATGCCCCTTGTACTATCTTTACTGGGTAATGCTTTTCTGCAAATTTATCTTGTAGGCTTTTTGCCTCTATTTCAAAGTTACTTGCTTCAGTACAATTTCTCCTAAGCCTCTGAAATTGTCCGATTGGCATCGGTTCATAGATGATGTTCTAATTATCTGGGACGGTGAATTAGAATCCTGGAATACTTATGTACAGGAGTTGAACGACAACTGTATGAATCTTACTTTCACCCAGAGATTAGAACAATCATCAATTGACTTTCTGGATGTCACCTGTACATTTCAAGTGAGGGTATACAAAGTAAACTCTATAACAAAGCCACAGACACAAATTACTATTTAGACGCTAGAAGGGGCCATCATCCGAAATGGATAGAAAATATCCCTTTCGGACAATTTCAGAGGCTTAGAAGAAATTGTACTGAAGCAATAACTTTAAAATAGAGGCAAAAAGCCTACAAGATAAATTTGCAGAAAAGCATTACCCAGTAAAGATAGTACAAGGGGCATATAAAAAGTGAATACATTATATAGACACACACTGGTGCATGGGAAAAGAGCACAAATGGATGAACCTGGTATAAATGAAAATGAAAACAGAAATGGTATATCACAACCAAAAAAGTGACAAAAAAGAGACAATAGGGTTAACTTCGTGACTACCTTCAATGAAGGACATTGGAAAATAAAAAATATACTACAAAGAAATTGGTCAATATTAAAAAAATATCCAATACTTAAAGTTACTCTTGGTAACAAACCGAATATCACCTACAAGAAAAACAAAATTCTAAAAAAATTGTTAGCTCCAAGTGTGATACAAACCACCAAAAATTGAAAAATTATGAAAAGATTACCAATCTAAAAGGTTTTTACAAATGCTCACGAAAAAATTGCGTTTGCTGTGCACATATTCATAAAAAAATAAATTAATAAGTTTATAGATAGTGGTATTAATGGAGATAAATTTCCAATTAAGAGTATACTTAACTGTAAATCGGATTATGTGGTATACATGCTGGAATGCACCTGCAGTACTCCGAAGAGATATATAGGGCACACCAAACGTGGTCTAAAGATACGTTGCTTAGAGCATATGAAAAATATTGAGGCTGGCGTCCTTAAGAACCCACTGATAAATAATTTCTCTCAGGTACATGGTAAAAATAAAAATTAATTTTTTATCAAAGCTATAGAACAAGTTCATAGAGGTAATAGAGGAGGTAGCAGACTTTTGGAATTACGCAAAAGGGAAACTTTTTGGATACATAAAATGGATACTCTGGAACCAAGAGGGTTAAATAAAGACATTGACCTTGCTGCTTTCCTCTAACTCATAATTCATAATTTATATGTATCTTTTAATATAGGTTCTTAAGGAGGGCTTTCACTTATCTATTTTTAAAAAATAATTTTAAAAGCTTTTTAAAGAAAGTTTTTTAAAAGGTTTATTTAAAAAATGTATTTTTTAAAATTTATAAAATATATATTTTAGATTTACAGGAGTATTTATATATTTAAAAAAATATATATTTTTTGCAATGTACAGAATTGTTTCAACATGCTCTACATGGATTATACCTTCCTATATATATATATATATATATATATATATATATATATATATATATATATATATATATATATATATATATAAGCACTGATGATATAATTAATTTTATTTAGAGATATATATAAGCATAGACGCTTTTAAGTGTATGACATAATGCATAGAGATATTATATTATGAATTAGAGTGCCTTATTCCATTTTGAGCTGCAACATGACACAAATCTAATGGTTCATATGAGATAAGAAATTAATATGTCATTAGGCGTATTATAACTACGGTTGAACATGTTGCCATGACTATTCTTAAATTGCTGTATAATATGTTTCACAATATATTGTTTATTAAGAAGGTTTTAATATATTTAAACCCTTTTGCCTTAAATAAAGAAGGTGGTTGAGGGGCCAACAAGAGGCTAATTGCCCACACTCTAACGTATAAGAGCATCTAGGTTGAGGGGTGGCCCTTACCTCTGATGAAGCAACGGATTGGTTGTGAAACGCATTAGGCTCTGCCCCCGCCATACGTCACATCACTCAGCGTATTGACACGGAGCTAAGTAAGGAATCAGCTGCTACACACTGAAACGGTGCAGCAGTTAGATATTATCCTTGGATGCTCCATAGCTATATATTTTACTGACTTTGCAAGAGCAAATTAGCCAGCAAGAAACAGGATTCAATAAAACGATCCTGGAACAAGGTCTGACTACGGCTATTTTCTCAAGGAATTTTGTATTGCCTACTTATGTTTTTAAATTGGCTGTATTGTCTTTTATGTACACATATAAATAATATTAAATAACTTGGTTTTATATACAATATTGGTGTTAGTATATTCCTTTCACTGTATCACGGCTTGAACAGCATTAGTCACTCCCTTAACCCCTTATAACCCGCGACAAGTTCTACACCTCTGAGGGGCCCCTATCTTCAAGGATCCTAAAGGAAACTGGGCTATCCAAAAGAAGTGTGGGAGGACACCTGACCAAGGAACCGACAAGGAGTGAATATTTACTAACACAAGTGCTGTCTAAATACCTCATATCGTGAGGTTAAACCAAGTGAGTGTGGATATATTTCACTTTCTTTGTTTGTACATATATATAGAACGTATTAAACTAGGAGTGCCTCTGTGCGCCTGTCTACTTCTATACCTTTTCAGACACTCAGGTGAGACCTCTCTCTATGGGGGATTGCTCTTTACCAGACGGGCTGCCAGACTTTGAGGCACACAGGAACCAGTGCTGCGGACTTTATGAACAATTATAGCTCCATAGACTATCCAGTTTAAAAATCAAATCAAGTCCTAAAAGACAGAAAGCGAGAGGCAATCTTGGTGCCGCAAGTTCAAAGCAAATAAAAAACAACAAAGGATGAAATACAGGTACTCACAAACAAAATTGCACATTCAGTGCAATAACGAACGAGCCAAAGCTTCTGAGCCGCTCGGCTGACACTCTGTGGCTGTGACTGCTGGTATCCAGAACGAGGCTCCACTTCCGATGCCGGTCACCAATCAGGAACACAACAGGGAGAACACTACGCCGTTGATACCTGGCGAAATAGACCCAACCAGGCGGGTCTCACCAAAACGGGGAAATAATTCAAAGTCCAGAGCTAGACTTAAAAAATCCAATACACTTTATTAAAATATATAAAAGTGTTGCTTAGCACTTAGCTTAATAAAGTGTATTGGATTTTTTAAGTCTCGCTCTGGACTTTGAATTATTTCCCCGTTTTGGTGAGACCCGCTTGGTTGGGTCTATTTCGCCAGGTATCAACGGCGTAGTGTTCTCCCTGTTGGTGTTCCTGATTGGTGACCGGCATCGGAAGTGGAGCCTCGTTCTGGATACCAGTGGTCACAGCCACAGAGAGTCAGCCGAGTGGCTCAGAAGCTTCGGCTCGTTCGTTATTGCACTGAATGTGCAATTTTGTTTGTGAGTACCTGTATTTCATCCTTTGTTGTTTTTTATTTGCTTTGAACTTGCTGCACCAAGAGCGCCTCTCGCTTTCTGTCTTTTAGGACTTGATTTGATTTTTTGCCTACTATTGGAGAGAGCTGCCTTTGTCGGTATTCGTCGTGGGATCCTGTATTGGTTATCTATATGGACACTCACATGTTGTGATTTGGGACTTTTTTTAGATTTAAAGAACTACTATCTATTGTTTATACTAACATTTTATATTTTACAGTACACATTATTAGTTACTTGTATTAATATTAATATTATTGCTAGGTTGGTTATTTGCTTAACATTATAGCAAACCCGTTAGTTTATTACTAGTTTATTATTGGCGCACCTCCTATATAGATTCCTCTAATTTGAGTAATTTAGGTATCTAGTGGTTTTATCCTGTTTAAATTTGTATGGGACTATTCAGCACCTAATCAGTTTTTGTCTTATAAACATATTCTTGTAAATGGATGCGAATATATATATGAAATAAGACCAATAGACCGTCCATACTCTCTTAGCGCTGAATAATTTCATTTTCTGTATATATATAAATATATATATATATATTTATTTATATATGTGCTTATACAGTATATATATATATATATATATATATATATATATATATATATATTAACCCTTAAAGGTAATTTAAAGAAACAAACGATGGATTTCATCAGTATTTCTTTGTTTTGTTTTTTTTATTTAGCTTGTGCATTAGTTTGGATATTAATTTCGTGAAAACAAAACACATTTTTGTTACACATTTGCATTCATAATAAAATGAATGCACATGCATAGTGTATGTGTATTTATATATATATATATATATATATATATATATATATATATATATATATATATATATATATGTCTGTGGATTGGTCTATATATATATGTATATGTATGTGCATACATACATACATACATACATACATACATACATACACATATATACATGCATCCTGTGGGATTGTCACTTTTTGGCTGGTCTGGCCTACTTTCTGCCAACAGCCTCTTAAGGGTCCTGGCTTTAGCTGGCCATAGCCCACCTAACCATGTCTATGATCCACACTGACAACAATCTATTTAACCTCTCCTAAAAATGTTGGGGGGTATGCCTTAATATGATGTTTAGAGCAGTGCAATTTCTCAACGGCTTATGAGCTACTAATAGCTCTGCAATTTTTTTTTTTACTAATTTGAAAATATTAGTCTTGCAAAATTACTGTTCCATTTGGCCCTTGATAACATTATTATTATTATTTTTTTTATTATTATTATTATTATTATTATTATTATTATTATTATTATTATTATTATTATTATATCATAACTTAATAATAGCAAAGTAAAGGTAACAGAAATAAACTGATGATAAAGTAATTTTGCACCTATAAAATTGTGCCCCATGTATTAAAAGGTGGACGGATAGTTTCTCAACTTGAAAAGCTGTCCGTCCGCATTTGCTGCATATGGGCAGTGGATCTGTTGATCCGCTGGCCCGTATGTATCATTATACTCTCTGATGAATGTGTAATGCCCACACCTTCATTCGCATGACAAATCGCGCGAGTGAAGGGACTGTCAATCACCAAGAGTGAGCGAGCTCTCAGTAATTTCTCTCGCCACCTCTGAGTTGGCGGTGAGTGTAAGAAGCAGCGGTCTAATGATCGCTCCTTCTTACATTGCGAGAAGCAGGCTCCCATATGCAAACCTGCCACGCAAGGACTACGGTAGAACATGGAGCCCTAAATGATGATTGGAGCCCTAAATGATGATTCTAATGATGATGATGATAATTAGAGACGTGCAGTTTTGTTCACTGTGAATTCGGAAGTAAGAGGCTGCTTGCGTATATTGGCTCTTTTCGGAACCAAATATCTTCTTGTGCAAGTGAAACACATTAAGATCTGTGCAAATCTAGAAAACAGTGAACAAAACTGCACTTCTCTAATGATTTTTTTTTTTATCATTAGAAAACTTTTTATCCAAACTGCTTGGGACCAGAAAAGGTATTTTACATTTCAGAATATTTGCATATATTTGTGTATTTGCATCTGAAAGTGTAAACAACAATATTTAGAAGATTGCTACTTACTGGCAGAATTTTTTTAAATTTTTTAATAATTTTATTTTCTTTGTGGATGGCGCCCTTCTCTACAAAGCCATTGAATGTTCTCAGGCATTGGCTGCCAACAAACTTGAATTTCCTGTTACTACTAATATAAACATATTTAACTGAAGGTTTTTATTTTTTACTAAGAAGCCAATTTGTTACCATTCGCAATAGCTGCTCTTTTACATATATTTTTATATGCAACAACCTGAAAGGATAAATAGATTATAATATAGAAACTAGGCTGTATATTTACATCTGCCTTGTGCTATATATTGAACGTCACTATATAATTTATAATGTTTACCTTCTTCCAAAAAAATTATTTACAAAGTATAAAACATACTTTCACATCTAGGTTTGGTTAACCATAAGGACCTTTGATACATGATAATATTGGACCTTTGGTTGCTGCTTTGGTTTATAATGAAGAAACACATGTCAGACTGCTACAGTTTGGTATTTCATCTTTGCAAGCAGAAGGAACACAAAAACATTAAATAAACATTTTTCAAAATAACAGCACTTACACACTAGAGGTGTTTAGAAAATCCAGCAAGCTGATGAAAGCAAGCTGGCAATAGTCTAAATTATATGAACACTTTCAGCTAAAATGTGTGAATGTGCGAACAAAGCTGAAAACACTAAAAAGAGTTCATAATGTTGTTGTTTTTTTAATATCATTAAGGGATTACTATTCTTCCTTAAAGGGAAATTAAACACCTCAGTTGTACTTTGTCCTATGCTCCCTAGAGAGGCCAAAAAGCAAAAGGTTGCAAATTGTCTAAACCAGCATTAATTGATTTGCAGCATTTTCTGGTTACAGAATTTGCTTTTTTTGGCTGCTCTAGGTGGGACAAGAAGGATTTTTTTTTTAAAAAAAAAGTTTTCATCGTCCCTTTAATTTAAAAAAAAACTGATTTTGTTATTTGTTTCCTATTTTTGTGGTCATCCATTTTATATTCAAAAAAACAAAGTCTGACAGTTCGAATAAAATCCAGAAAAATGTATTAATATGCATTAAAACATAGGAAGGAAGCCAAGAAATTAGGAAAGTGCAGCATAACCTGGCTTACGCGTTTCGGCTTGCGCCATAGTCATAGCCAATAGTGCTGTGATCAACCTATCACCTTTAAAAACAATAAGAAGCAACCCTGCTGGTTGCTGTTAATTAGATAGGCTGAACCTAATTAAATATTTGAGTTGCCAAAACTGCGAGTGTGCAAGAGACTCTGGAATTGAACAGAATAGAATAAATAGACCCAGCATTACACAATGACACATTCTGAATAACAATAAGAAATCACAGGATGAATGAAAGACAAGATAATAAACTCTGACTGATATAGGCAGAGGAAAAGCAAATATGTACAAACATACTAATACATATACATTTGGAGGCAATTAAACATGTAAATATACATTTAGATAAACCTTCAACATCAATTATATGATAGTACTCCACGAACATTTTTTATATACTAAAAAATTAATATGAGAATATATATAATTTAGCACTCAAAAGTCCCTGAAAGTTAGTATGACCATAGCATATCATATCACCTCACCACAATGATTAAAACGTATGTGTAGAGAATCCCCAGGAAGGGCAGCGCATCTCATTCCCAATAATTAATAAGGTCATATTTAGTATTGAGACCTTTTGGTATGCGAGTGCCCAACCTGAAGATCCAATACATTTCCCTTTTTGCCAAAATTTGGTCTAGATTTCCTCCCCTCTTAGGTGCAGTTATTTTTTCAATGGCATACCATCTAACAGAGTCCATTTTATATCTCTTATAGCAGTATATTATAGTTTAATATCCCTATTTCAAATCCAATATGTCTGAATTGAGATACAAAAGCATATATATACAGTATATTGTGATTTTTCTTTTCTATATTTTTCAAAGCTATTTAAATTGAAAAGAACATTTACTGATTGAGTTAGAAAAAAATAATGCTTGAATTGAAAAATTATGCAACATCAAAAGTTAGATAAACATTGTGGAATTTTGTGGAAGATAAAAAGTCCAATGCTGATGATGGCAACCTAATATGCTTGAATGCAAAGTTTTCCACTTAAAGGGATATTAAACTACTGAATACAACCAAGAATGGTTAATTACTCACCATGATTTTCCTCTCTTCAGAACTATTCTCTTATTTCAACTCTTTACTTTGTGGCCGAATTATCAAATGGCGGGCGGACATGATTTGCTGTAGTGAATCATGTCCACCCAACATCGTTAAATGCCGACGGCATACAATGTTGGCATTTATCATTGGACAAGCATTTCTGGTGAAATGCTTGTGCAATGCTGCCTTCTGCACATTCGTGGCCAATAGGCCGCTAGCAGGGGCTGTCAATCATCCCGATTGTATCTGATTGGGATGATTGCAGTCTGCCACCTAAAAGGTGGCGGACGAGTTAAGGAGCAGTAGTCTTAAGACCTCTGCTTCTTAACTTATGTTTCCGGTGAGCCGGAAGGTTCACGCAGAATAAGCAGCATCCACTGCTTGGTAAATATAACCTTTTGTTTTTGGTGAAGTAATATGCAAAACATAGATTAAGTGTACCTATATTTCCTATGAAGTGTCAACTTAATTAGTTTATAGGATCACCTTATACTTCCCCAGGTATTTTAAATGAAAAGTTCCTGCTCTGTATCATGCAGAGTACACAATATAGCTGTCAAAAGTTGGCACCATCACTGATCTGTGTACACTGGTTTTGTCACAGAATGCAATAATACAGTAGCTCCAAGATGGCAGCACTCTATATGAAAATGTGAAGTGTGACCAGACTGCACCAGTAAGGGGTTAAAATATAAGAGATTTGAATATAGATTCTGGCACAGAATGAAAAACAATAGCTTGGTGAGTACTATTGCATTACTACTAACTGGACCTAATAGTTGGAACTGATTTGCAGTGTGATGTTTTGATTGGTAGACTTCTATGCAGCATTTTCAGTGGTCTGATTCTTCAAATATACTAGTTATTATAAAGCACATAAAGTTATCTACATGGCAATGTCCAGTTATAGAATGTACTGTAAGTGGAGAGAACAGATTTGTTAAGGGCCTTGTGTAGATTTTGACTGCCCCCCCCCAATATTAAAGGTAGGGGAAACCCCAACATTTTCTTCCACATTCAATTTTAAACATTCATTTTACTTCTATCATGAAATATACGTCATTCTCTTATTATCCTTTGCTGAAGGAACAGCATTGCACTAGCGGCAGCTAGATGAATACATCTCGTTTGCCAATCAAAAGAAAAAAATATGTGCAGGCACCAATCAGCAACTAGTTTCCACTAGTGTAGGATATGACCATCTTTTTTTCATCAAGGGATACCATGAAAATGAAGCACATTTGAAAAAGAAGTTAATTTAAAAGTGTCTTAATCATGCAAGTTTAGTTTTGACTTTCCTATCCCTTTACTGCTGAATTAGAGAGACAATTGTTAGTTCTGGGTTTTTCTCCTTAGTATATTTGCAAACAAATCTTACTCACCATATCACTTCCATATCTATTTTTATTTTTTTACAATGATCAATAAGTCTCTGGTACACAGATTTCTGCTTGCAGAAAGACCCTTAGGGACTGATTTAATGAGGTCCGTATTGGGCCCAATTCCACTGTTTCCGCGTGAGCCTTCAGGCCCGCCTGAAACAGGAGTAAAGAAGCAGCGGTCTTAAGACCACTGCTCCTTAATTCGTCTGCAACCTCTGAGGCTGTGGACGTCAGTCCACCTGATCGCACATGATCTGATTGATTGACACCACCTGCTAGCGGCCTATTGGCTGCGAATCTGCAAGGAACAGCATTGCATAAGCAGTTCACCAGAACTGCTTGTGCAATGTTAAATACTGTCAGCATTCAGCAATGTCTGGCAGACATGATACGCTACAGCCAGACATTGATAAATCGGTTGATATCTGCCAGACATTGATAAATCGGCCCCTTATTTGCCTCTTAAATGGCTTTTCAAAATAAGTTCCTGCTGTTGTTTCTTAAAACTGCATATTTATTTATTGAATAAACCAACTGTTCCTAGCCAGGCATCAGAAAAGTTTGACCTTCTCCACCAGTAGGATTGTGGGGAAAGCCCTTCTCAAACAATACAGCGGTATCAGATGATAACTTCCAGCTGCTTTCAATTTATATTTAATATCTTGTACCTAAACATTTTAATTCCAAAACATTGTTGAAAGGATTGTAGCCCTTTAATATACATCCATTCCCTTGCATTCAAATTCCTGGATGTAAATGTTGTATGGGAACATGGATATATTTTCTGTCTGAGGTTGACATTTGCCTTTTCCAGAGGAGAATTGCTTGGTTTTTTGGGGATTGACTAACCTTGTTCTTCTCTGTGAAAAGCACAATTGGGGTAAAATAAAATACTTCCAGGTGGTAACCAAGCAATAGAACAAGACATTGAGCTGTTGTTCATTCCTGGCAGATTGCTTCTTTTTCTATATGTATTTGTATTATGGGTGATGGGGAAAACCAGACGTGGACTCCTTGTCCAATGTGCTTAGAGGGATATGGTTGCACCTCACTGATGAGCCCCAAATCACGTTGAAATGATTGTCTGGGGTTGCCTTTTGTCTTGCTCAGAGGAGAATTACCTGGTATTTTGGGGCTGGATTGACCTTGTTAGACAGGATCAGTCTGATATATTTTAGGAAAGTTATCCTCTGTGAAAAGCAGACTTAGGCTTAAAGAAGCTGCACACAGGTGGTAACCGGGCCACTGTTGTTCATTCCTTGCAGATTTCTTCTCTTTCTATATTTATTTATATTTTCTATTTCTAAGCTTTTCCAGTTGAAAGATTTTTAGAAGAGCCAAGGTATGGTAAAAAAGCTTTACTTTTTAAATAATGTAACATCTTAATCCTGTCATAGCCCACATATAAAAAAATAACAATAATAAGAAACAGGTGTATGCAGGTTTTTCAAGTGAGATTTTGCAAGTATTTTCATAGACCTTTATGGAAGCAAAGATACTGAGCCAAAGCAAAGCTAAAAGATTGATGACTAATTAGTGCAGTGTTAATGATGATTGAATAAAGTGCTTGAATACATTTTTTTACATAACCAATAATAAAAAATCAAACCTCTGAAATCAACAATTTTGTATCATTTTGATTTTATCATGTACATGTATTAAAATGTCCACACACACTAAATTCCAATAATTCATATATGCTCTGTATTTTTGTTGTGTACAAGTTTAGTGTTATGGAGCATTATTTTTATACCAAAAAATGATCATGTTTAACCATAATATAATGCCCTAGATTACAGTAAATTTAATGTCAGATATTGCTCAAGAGCTAAGCTAATGGTGTGTTAAGCCAAAGGTGTCCAAGTTGTGGCATTCTTTGTGTAATTCTGGGTTATACTATTAATAATTATAGTTTACTTCAGGTCTTAAAAAGGGCTAAATTTTAAAGCGGTCACCAATTTTCAATGAGTGCAAAGAGCTCGCTAATAGCACTTTGTACACTATTCATTAAGTATAAGGAGCTCTAAAAAAGTTGCTTTACGTTATTCTTTATGTGAAAATAGGAATTTCCAAAAATGTCTCCTTATAACAGAATAAATATTTTACAGTATATATAATAATTATTAAAAAGACATTGCAGACTTAGAAAAAGTTCAGAGAAGGGCCACAACACTAATATAGGGAATGGAGAATTTATGCTTTGAGTAGAGGTTATCCAAACTGGGCCTGTTATCTCTAGAGACGTATCCTTTGTTGAAGAATTAGCAATGCACTTACGTGAGCCAATCACAAAAGGAATCTACTGTATGTGCAGCCACCAATTAGCAGCTACTTAGATATGCTTTTCAACAATGGATACGAAGATAATAAAGCAAATTAGATAATTGTAGTAAATTGGAAAGTTGTATAATCTTTCTAAATCATGATAGAAACATTTTGGGTTTCATGTCCCTTTAAATATTATTATATAATTATTATTATAATGATAATGTTTTTATGTTGTGTTTGGTGCAACTTTTCTTTTAGTACTAACCCTTTACATGAGGTTTTCAGTCACGCTAGCCCAACTCATGTTGAATTTGATTGAGCTCAAGATTTACTTTAAACTTGTCATAAGCTTTAAATTTAATGTGCCCACGATATTCTTTTATCACTCATGTTCAAACATTAGTGCACCACTTGGTATTTAGCCCTATGTTTTTTTGTTTGTTTTTTATTAACAATAAAGATAGTAGACATAACTAATATGTTGACGTTCCATGGGATTTCATGGGCATTTCATGGAAGTAACCTGTATTTTAATGGGGAAACATCACTGAGTTTCTAATTTTAAAAGCACTGTCCTCCTAGTTATGATGCACCTTTTCAGTCATATCAGTCTCGCCAGCTTTTCAGTGGCGAGATTTTCCATTGTAAGAAATCTACTGAATGTACAGTGTACACTAAAACGTAATTTGCATATGTATTATTTGAAGCATTACTATACAGAAACCATTTTTATTGAACACACAGTCTATGTTGATCTCACCTGCTGAGATCAGAGATAACTCATGATGTTAGCAAAATTTTGCTAACATGGCAGACACATGACTACTTGTCAGAACATAGAGGGTCAGCCCACTTTCTTTTAAAATATTGCAATACCACAGGAGTAATTTATGCTCTGCACTGCAAGTGTTCCAAAACCTATGTAGGTATGACGACACGCAAATTACGCACAAGATTGCAGGAACATCTGCAAAATATTAAACATGCAGCCAGAGACTTAAACAATAAGAAAGCAATTTCTTTGGTATCACAACATTTCTACAAATACCATCAAGGAAAAACTGATGGATTACAATGCTATAGAATACAAAAGATCAATCTTGGAATAAGAGGTGGAGACAAAAAAAAAAGTTTATTACAATATGAAAGCAGATGGATCTGTCTGCTGAATTCCATTCAACCCAATGGATTAAATGAACACAATAATTACTTTTCTTATCTTTAAACATCAATATAATGTTGTGAGGATCCCATAGTATTATAGGCAACAACTCAACTATTGGGAGTACATGTTATAGAATGATAAAACAAAAATGTGTTTTAAAAGGTAAAACATAATTACTTGGGATATTTGCATTCAAGTGTATATATGATCATTTTAATGTTTTACATACTTAATTATTCACATAGTCACTTAGACACTTTAAACATCACATTTTTGTACACTATTTCTCTCACCCTTGTAACTTTTAGTTAAAATTTGCCATATTCACGCAAGTTATTATTGTCACTTGGTTTCACTATCCTAGGCATCACTTTGTGCCATTATTTATTTCATTTTTAATTATATAAAATTATAATATTATTCTATTATTAAGTCAACATGTATACATCACTTCAACCTCACTTTTATGATATCAGTTATTTGTTAATAACGTTTAGCATCACGCTTATTTTAGCAAAATTTGCATTCACTTTCCTTATTTATTATCCTTGTCACCACCATTATTTTTATCTACATTCATTCTTATTTCCTTTATATGTACAGTACACACTTGTATATTACACCTGATGATTGTATCTTATAAGATTATGTTTAAGAGGAGACACATTATAATAGTTGATACACTATTCACCCTAATAAATTGGATTTTTTAATTTTATTTCAATAAACAATATACATGTTATGTAATACATCATAAATGTTATAAATAGCCAATTATGTACACTTTTTTATTATTATATTCAATGAAACTATCTAAGCAATTTATGTTTATTTTGTATTATAATATAGTAGTCCATTCAATAGTAATCGAACATCAACATCTAGTAGATGTTATATCCTAAATACACACCTTAACAAGTATACAAGCCAATGCTGAATATAGAGATGTCAGAACATGTAAACACAGAATAGCAAGCTGACAAATAATCCTCCAATCAGAATCCTAAGTAATATTAGGATGAATGTTAAACTATCTGGGATTGGTTCTAAGTAACGAACCTATAGACTCGTTCAGTAACATCATGTAGGAGGAGTAGTGCGAACCAATTAAGAGCCACGTGTTAGGCCGCGCCATACCCTTTGAAAAAGCCATGTTAGTGGCGAAACATGTTAGGGACTCGTCTGTTATAAATGCCTCTTGCATTTTTTTAATTAGCAGGGTATTTTTAGCTGTCGGATGTTTATTATAGAAGTGGGTGTTAAGTTTACATTTTAAATTGATCCGGCCATTAGTTTGGGGTAAACTACTGTAGTATCTAGTATCTTTAACTGCTATTTTCAGCACGCCGATAGAGCGTTGTTTAAAAGTTTATTTGTTTAAAGTACTGCACCTCATTGGTCCGGTAATACGTTGCTGGTGTATGACTCAAGTATTTAGTTACCCTGATTGCTACTTTAAGCACACCACTATAGCGTTAGATTAAAGCTTATAAGTTCAATGATTGCACTTTATGGTCACTTATTCTAGAAATCCAAGCATATATGAGGTGTGAGTAACTATGCCTAATTTATCTAACTTGTAACATAACACGAGTCCAGTGAATGGCAATTGCATTTTACTGGTGAGACATTGTAACAACTGCACTTAAGACATTTAAAACTACCTTACTTTATACAGCACCAGTTAGTTCCCCTTGATCCAGCAGGTGGAAACTAATGCAGTAGAATATTACAATATTACAAAAACATATTACTCATTGGGCATAGCAGCCGCTCTATTGTAGCTTCAATTACAGAACTGCAAAACACCTATAAGGACCTTAATTATAATATAGCTACTATAAGCAATAATTCCTTTAAGTTGTATCACTTATTAATATTTAAGCCTATATAGAAGAGATACAAGGAATCGTAATAATGAGTTTCTTGCAAAAACTTATTACTTATTGGGCATAACGGCCGTTCTATTGTAGCTTCAATTACAGAACTGTAATACACCTGTATAGGACCTTAATTATAATATAGCTACCATAAGCTACAATTCCTTAAAGTTGTATCATTTACTAATATTTAAGCCTATATAGAAGACATACAAGGAATCGTAATAATTAGTTTCTTGCAAAAATGTATTACTTATTGGGCATAACGGCCGTTTTATTGTAGCTTCAATTACAGAACTGTAATACACCTACAGGGAGTGCAGAATTATTAGGCAAGTTGTATTTTTGAGGATTAATTTTATTATTGAACAACAACCATGTTCTCAATGAACCCAAAAAACTCATTAATATCAAAGCTGAATAGTTTTGGAAGTAGTTTTTAGTTTGTTTTTAGTTATAGCTATTTTAGGGGGATATCTGTGTGTGCAGGTGACTATTACTGTGCATAATTATTAGGCAACTTAACAAAAAACAAATATATACCCATTTCAATTATTTATTTTTACCAGTGAAACCAATATAACATCTCAACATTCACAAATATACATTTCTGACATTCAAAAACAAAACAAAAACAAATCAGTGACCAATATAGCCACCTTTCTTTGCAAGGACACTCAAAAGCCTGCCATCCATGGATTCTGTCAGTGTTTTGATCTGTTCACCATCAACATTGCGTGCAGCAGCAACCACAGCCTCCCAGACACTGTTCAGAGAGGTGTACTGTTTTCCCTCCTTGTAAATCTCACATTTTATGATGGACCACAGGTTCTCAATGGGGTTCAGATCAGGTGAACAAGGAGGCCATGTCATTAGATTTTCTTCTTTTATACCCTTTCTTGCCAGCCACGCTGTGGAGTACTTGGACGCGTGTGATGGAGCATTGTCCTGCATGAAAATCATGTTTTTCTTGAAGGATGCAGACTTCTTCCTGTACCACTGCTTGAAGAAGGTGTCTTCCAGAAACTGGCATTAGGACTGGGAGTTGAGCTTGACTCCATCCTCAACCCGAAAAGGCCCCACAAGCTCATCTTTGATGATACCAGCCCAAACTAGTACTCCACCTCCACCTTGCTGGCGTCTGAGTCGGACTGGAGCTCTCTGCCCTTTACCAATCCAGCCACGGG
Organism: Bombina bombina; assembly: GCF_027579735.1. Classification (NCBI taxonomy): domain Eukaryota; kingdom Metazoa; phylum Chordata; class Amphibia; order Anura; family Bombinatoridae; genus Bombina; species Bombina bombina. The sequence continues at coordinate 243,769,158 of NC_069506.1, read as the reverse complement.
CCCATCCATCTGGCCCATCAAGACTCACTCTCATTTCATCAGTCCATAAAACCTTAGAAAAATCAGTCTTGAGATATTTCTTGGCCCAGTCTTGACGTTTCAGCTTGTGTGTCTTGTTCAGTGGTGGTCGTCTTTCAGCCTTTCTTACCTTGGCCATGTCTCTGAGTATTGCACACCTTGTGCTTTTGGGCACTCCAGTGATGTTGCAGCTCTGAAATATGGCCAAACTGGTGGCAAGTGGCATCTTGGCAGCTGCACGCTTGACTTTTCTCAGTTCATGGGCAGTTATTTTGCGCCTTGGTTTTTCCACACGCTTCTTGCGACCCTGTTGACTATTTTGAATGAAACGCTTGATTGTTCGATGATCACGCTTCAGAAGCTTTGCAATTTTAAGAGTGCTGCATCCCTCTGCAAGATATCTCACTATTTTTGACTTTTCTGAGCCTGTCAAGTCCTTCTTTTGACCCATTTTGCCAAAGGAAAGGAAGTTGCCTAATAATTATGCACACCTGATATAGGGTGTTGATGTCATTAGACCACACCCCTTCTCATTACAGAGATGCACATCACCTAATATGCTTAATTGGTAGTAGGCTTTCGAGCCTATACAGCTTGGAGTAAGACAACATGCATAAAGAGGATGATGTGGTCCAAATACTAATTTGCCTAATAATTCTGCACTCCCTGTATAAGGACCTTAATTATAATATAGTTGCCATAAGCAACAATTCCTTAAAGTTGTATCATTTACTAATATTTTAAGCCTATATAGGCGACATACAAGGAATCGTAATAATGAGTTTCTGGCAAATTATTTGCATCATATTTGACTGAATTCAAGAATATCAGCAGTATTCTATGTTAAGATCCTTCATGTCTGGTCAAGTTTAAACACAAAATGACATAAACAATACATGTTATACTACTTACTGTATGTGTAAAAAATAAAAAATACGGGGGGCGGAGCCAACTGTTACACTGAGCGGTCGTGTATTACAGGAGATCCGCTCAGATCTCCGTTTAAAGATCTAAATCTCTGCAAACTAATTAACCCTGGGGTCAGGGATAGTGCCACTAAGTATGACCACAAGCAGCCCCCTACTCAAGCGCAACCTACCGGGACATTGACAGTTCTGGAGCCATATACCGGGACATTGCTGGGACAGAGTGCTGCGCACTAAACGGCTGCTAAAGCTGGCAGCCCTCAACGGATTTCCTTCATTAGCGACCCAGCACCAGGCCCCCAGACCCCCATCGGGATCCTCACAGAGCGCAACTCTTAAAGCGGACTACCCTACGATACTCCTCCCGGCGACCTGGGACACCCCCTGCCTAGAGGATCACTCTTACTACCGCCGATTGGGATAAAAGGTGAGAGACTTGCACTGCACCCACATACCTTACCGCTGTCATCCCCGACCAAAGAGACAATCCAGAGCCCACATTTGATCCGGCCTTTAATCCAGGGACTTGATTTTTCAGTATTAGGCTGCATCAAAGGACTCTCCTTTTTGGCACGAAAAGACGCCATTTTACTCCCGCATACCCTTAAGCACCGGCAAGGGAGAAGCCCTATCAATTTATTGCAAAGTCCCTTATTATCTCTATAGAAGGGGAAAGCAGGGAACAGACTCTTCTCTTAGACACTTAGCCAGATCTGAGAGCTGGTAGGGACCTGGACCTCGAGAAGTGCTGGCTTGAGAGGCAGGGGAGAGACAACTCCAACATTTGCAGCGGCACTCATTCAAAACCCTCTTAGCCAGCACTACCCTTGCCACATCATCTTGTTCTGACCTTGCTCTTTTTCCCCTCTCGAACCACTTAATAACTTAAAACAGCCTCTCAACCACACAGCATAGGAGATAACTTGATATAGAGAGGAAAGAGAAAGGGAAAAATTCTACATTTACAAAAGAAAGAAGGGAAGAGGAAAGGGGAAAAATAAGGAAGAAAGGAAGAGAAGAGGGAGAGAAAGAAAGAGAGAAAACAGGGGAAAGAGATAAGGAAACTGAACTTTGGTATCAAGACCAGGAATAACAGCTACTAGGCACTCATCTTAGTGTCAAACCTACTTTCTCCTCCCCCCACTGCTCAGATTCAACTTTCAATTCTAAAAGCCCTCTGAGAAAGACACCTACTCTCTGCATAAACAGGGAGTAAGCACAACAACCTGGTTACCCACTTTCACACCTACCCCCCTCCCCCCTTTCCCGTAGCTGTAACTAGCTGCGGGTCATACCCACCTCCCTTCTTCCAGACTCGCCCAGAGGTGGCAACATCCCTGGAGGGGGGAAGCTTTTGAGAACTCGCTTTGCTACAGTGATAACAACCTCATCCTCAGAGCACCTATTGCTAATATCTGTATTACAGCGCCATACTCTGATAGCGCACCTGACACAAAACAACTGAGGATTTTACTGCTTCCACCCCAGCAACTCCAGAGAAAAATGCAGGGCTAGGCCCCCATTAATGTGAGGTGCCAGTCTAAGCTCCCCCATGTATCATTCCTAGAGCAGAACATTCATCTCCTCTTGTCTATTTATTTATCTTTTTTTTTTCTGAGACCTAAGCCACAAGGAGCAACCCACTACTGAAAATGGCACAATCCGGAAAACGAAAACCAAAGTACCAAGAAATTCCTAAAAGGACCTTAACGGACCACTTCCACAGTAAAAACACCTCTGACCCAGACCTCTCAGAGGAAGACTCGAGAGACTCTAACTTCTCACTACATAGACGCCTGAAAGACGACAATCTATCTAAAGACAGAACAGCACTCTCTCAGTCAACATTCTTCGAGTCTATCAAAACCTTATCAGACAAAATGGATACCCACTACTCCTCCATAAGACAAGATCTCCGTCAATCAGTCAGTGAGTTGAAGAGGGAGATTTCCACATTAGGAGAAAGAACGGAAACCCTAGAAAAGAAACATGAAGAACTAGCCGTAGATCATACCAATCTACTCGCATATTCCCAGAGCCTTGCAGAACAAATCTATGATTTAGAAGTTAAAATGGCGGATCTAGAGGACAGGTCCCGCCGGAACAATTTGAGAATCAGGGGAATAGCAGAAGAAATAACAACAGCGGATCTCAACAGCTATTTACTAGATCTCTTTAAAGGCTTACTAGGTGCCACTCCTGCCTCAGACCTCCTGATTGACAGGGCCCACAGAGCCTTACGTTCACGCAACTCACCCTCTGATGCCCCAAGAGACGTAATCATAAGACTCCACTACTACACAACAAAGGAGAAGTTTCTCAGAGCATCCTTCACCAAAAAGCCCCTTAATGAGCCTTACCACAATATACAAATTTTCCCGGATTTGTCTCTCCATACTTTAGCAAAAAGGAGATCCTTTCAACAGGTGACACAAACCTTGAGACACCACAATATCAAATACAGATGGGGGTTCCCGGTAAAAATTTTCTTCAGACATGAAGAACAATCCTATATTATCTCGACTCTGGAACAAGGACTAAAAGTACTGCACAACCTAGGCCTCGCACTCTCTAGGGAATCCAGAGCAAGACAGAAGAACACCCCCAAAGACCTTAACACCGCAGCCCCGGAATGGCATCCCCCAGTGGAGGCCCCTCCTCTCCGAGAGGACGGGGACCCAACCGGGCAACCCAACTAATTGACACAGTAACTCCTACCTCAGGCCACTGTTACTACATCTATCCTTTGCGGAGAGACTAGGGGATATCAGAGCACACATACGGGTACTTCCCTTACTCTAATTTTGCTCTGTTTGCTGAGAACCTACTAACAACACCTCTCCTGACTAAAGGACCCACCCAGGTAAACCCAAGAGCTTACACACGGGTACATATCTTACTCTCTTATAGCTCTTGGTTGTTTTCTTGCCTCTTCATGCTACACTATGTTGTGAACTTAATTTCAAACCAATGTTACACCCACTACTCACCCCTGTGTTATAAATTGCTAGAGTTGATCCCTGCGGGCCTGCTCCCTCCCCCTCCTTGTGGGGGGGGGGGGGGACCCGAGCCCTCTCGCAGAGTTATAATGGGTCCCACATGCCCCTCACATTAGATGATACTTAAGCTAACCGAGTGCAACATTTTCACCTAACCTTAATATGTTACATTCATTACTTAATATCTCGCTCCTTCCTCATCCAGACCGAATCAAAAGACTCAATAAATGTTTCAAATCACTACCTGGAGGAGCATAAGGGGGTTAATTTGGGACCCATGTCTATGTTTATTTTTATGTTCCATAATATATACACTTCTGTTGAATAATATGTTAGGTCTCTTTTACATGTTCTCTCCCTATATAGAACTTATGTAGCAATAATGACAGATACGTCATGTATATTTACACCAATGGGGAGAGCAGATTTAATATTGAGACTCATGTTTAAGTTTTACTTTATATAGACTTGAATTGTATAATATATTGTGTTGTTTCTGTGTGTGTGTCCCTCCCTACCTAGAACTCAGATGGTAACAATGACGGATTGACTTTACTAAATATTTGTATAGTAAAATTTTAGAGAATCTGATCATATAGGACACCACCACCCTATCTTCTACATCTCCCTCTCTTCACATTAGATCACAACAACACCCTCCACAGGCCATATCCTTCCTCACGAGATCTCCTAGCTACCGCTCTTAATCCCTAGCACATGTCAGCTTTACAAACTGCTATCTTCACACACACCCTATATCATAACCTGGGGGATGCCTTCTTACCTGGCACCTCCCTCTCCCCACAAATACAATTCTCGCACATATTAGCTATTAGCACTATTCCCTACCTGTACTTCAAATCTATCCTCATATACACACCTTATACACTAGACCGCTCAGTAGCCCATAAAAATACCTCACTTGAAGTGACGTGATCCATCCTAGGGCTCCTCCCTCCCCTTCCCCCCAGTTTAATTCATCTCTTTCAGTATATCTACTCAAAGCGGCTCTTGACCGCTGAATACCTCAAATCCCCCTTAAATCTCTCACAAACTAGTTATACATAACTCATAGAAACATAGAAACATAGATATTGACGGCAGATAAGAGCCATAGGCCCAGCAAGTCTGCCCCACCTTACCTAACAGTATAAACTTATCTAGTTCGTAGGATAGCCCTATGCTTGTCCCATGCATTTTTAAAGTCCCCCACAGTGTTTGTTGCTACTACCTCTTGAGGAAGTTTATTCCATAAATCAATCACTCTTTCTGTAAAGAAGTGCTTCCTCAAATTACTCCTGAATCTACTACCCTTTAGCTTGAGCTCATGACCCCTTGTTCTTGAATTTTCCATTTTATGTAAAATACCCACAGCCTCAGTTTTACTAAACCCTTTAATGTACTTGAAAGTTGCTATCATATCACCTCTTTCCCTTCTCTCCTCTAAGCTATACATATTTATATTGTAGCATTATATAACACCTACTGGTCCACCCATCCCCAGACTAACTGACCCGGGGGAACCCACATTACCTCTACTCCCATTCCAAATACCCCTACCCTTCCCCCCTTACCCACCCCACAACCATGAATAACATCCGACTTATCACCCTTAACACCAAAGGACTTAACTCCCCTACAAAACGCAGCCTCCTCAACAATTACCTCTATAAAAACAATATAGACATAGCCTTCATCCAGGAGACGCACTGGGCCTCCAACTCAGGATACCCCATAGTACTTGAAGCCACATATTCCTCAAAATCCAGAGGTGTAGCGATATTTCTCAGCAAAAACGTCCAGTATGAACCCATATATGTTGAGTGCGATCCTGCCGCTAGATTTATTTTCCTAGTGTGCAAACTCAATAAGCAGCCAGTTACTTTGGTTAACCTGTATGCCCCTAACTCTAAGCAGATTAGATTCCTCAGATCGCTCCTCCGGTCTGTCTCAGCAGTGAAACAAGGGGTACTTATTGTAGGCGGAAATTATAACTTACTATGGGATATCCACTTAGACAGAATTGGCCCAAGAAATAACCACAGCGATAGAAACGCACAATCACTCTCCAAAGCTTTTCAGACATTAATGGCACAACATGATCTTTATGACATATATAGATCATTCCACCCACATGAGAAAGACTTCACTTTTTACTCCACACCCCATAAATCACACTCCCGCATAGACTACTTCTTTTCAAGCGCCACACTACTTACACGAGTATCCTATATCAAAATCACTACGATATCATGGTCAGACCATGACGCCCTGCACCTGCGGCTAGGCCCATCCCTCTCACCTAACTCCCCTCCTAGCTGGCGCCTACAGGACTGGACCATTACTGACCCGACCCTGAAGTTAGAATTACAATCCAAAATCACAGATTACCTTAGTCTAAACGATGATAATCAAACCTCAGTCCAGAATCTATGGGCTACGCTTAAAGCAGTTATGAGAGGTCACCTCATTCAGGCTGAGTTGGCTGCACGCCGGAGAGGCAACACAACTCTTTCATCCTTAAACATACAACTGAGACAGTTAAGAACCACACTTGGATCCCAGTACACCTCGTCAGTGAACCGCCAAATAGCAGACATCACAAAACAAATCCAACACCTAGAAATCCACAAAACACATACACTGCTAGAGAGGTTCAAGAGAATATACTACCACAAAAGCAACAAAGCTACTACCCTACTAGCATCAAAACTTAAACACCAGACTGCCCAATCCCGCATCATTGCCATTCACGATCCGCATGGCAGACTAGTCTACTCTCCCTCGGACATAGGGAACTCATTCAAACATTTCTATCATACCCTGTATAATATAAGGGACTCACAAGACATGCAGGCTTGCCCTGCAGAGGAAATAACCTCCTACCTGGAGAATATTTCTCTCCCCAGACTTAACCCAGAAAACGCTCAGACTCTGACAGCCCCAGTCATGCTAGACGAAATACAGAAAATCATACAATCCATGAAACTCAGGAAATCTCCTGGCCCAGACGGTTTCACCGCAAGATTTTATAAGACCTTCCAACACTTACTTGCTCCCCTCCTATGTAGACTCTGTCAGGAAGCCATGAGTAAAGGCTCATTTATGGCAGAATACTTGGAAGCCACAATAGTAACAATCTTAAAGCCAGGCAAACCCCCAGATCAATGCTCCAGCTACCACCAAATCTCCCTATTAAACATAGACACTAAAATTTATGCCAAATTCTTAGCCAATAGACTCTCAGTAGCTATTCCGACCCTTAGAGACTATGACCAAGTAGGCTTCATCCCACATAGAGAGGGCCCAGACGCGACAAGACGCATCCTGAATCTTCTACATTTTGCCTCGATACAGCAGATCCCCCTTCTGGCCCTGTCCTTAGATGCCGAAAAGGCGTTTGACAGGGTCAGATGGGACTATCTATGGAAAACTATGGAATCCTTTCAAATCCCGGACTCATTTATACTTGCGGTCAAAGCCCTCTACTCCAGTCCTTCAGCTAATGTACGAGGTGTGGGGTTCCAGTCCTCCCCATTCATCATAACTAATGGCACTAGGCAGGGGTGCCCATTGTCGCCCCTGCTGTTTGCCTTAGCTATCAAACCCTTGGCCCAAAGTATCAGAGAGGACTCACGAGTATCAGGCCTTAACATAGGGACACAGACCCATACTATTTCACTGTATGCCGATGACATCACCCTTTTGTTATCCTCACCCAGTGACTCCCTCCCTCCTGTCTTTGAGATAATAGAAAAGTTTGGTAAATTGAGCTATTACAAGCTTAATATTTCAAAGACGGAAGCCCTTCCCATACACATACCATCTAAGACCCTTGTCCGTCTGCAAAGGAAATACCAATTCCATTGGAATGAATCTACCCTTAAGATCTTGGGAATATCCCTCAGCCCAGACCCATCTATCACAATTGCCCGTAATTATTCGGACAGACTCCTAGAATTCAGGAAACTACTAGACACATGGGAATTCCGTGAAATTTCCTGGACTGGTCGCATTGCTGCGATAAAGATGTCCTTTCTTCCCAAAATCTCCTACCTCTTCAGATCCATACCGTACAATATTCCTAGACCCACCCTAAACAAACTACAGAGTCTAATGACGTCTTATGTCTGGAGAGGTAACAGACCCAGAACCTCTAGGCGAACTTTAGAGAAACCAATTGAACAAGGAGGCCTCGCCCTCCCTAATCTTATAAACTACTACTATGCAGCCAGGCTCTCACACCTGTTAGCCTGGAATAATACAGAACATCACTCGAAGTTGTGGGATATTCGAATCAGAACTCATTCCATCTTCACTTACTCTGACGGATCTCCTCTGGATCCCATCCCACCATAGACAACATCTGAACATTACCCTCCAAGTATTTAAACACGCGTATCAGTTATGGGACCAAGTTCGACATAACCCAGCCATATCTCCTTCTCCTTCGCCTATGCTCACCATCCCGGGAGCGCTGTACTGCCTACCAGATCCCACCCCGAAGCATGGCAACACAGACAGATACAGACAGTGACAGACTTTTATGATAGCGACAGGTGGCTCTCGCATCCCAATCTTTGCTGTAAGTACCAAATCCCTCCTAACCTTAGCTTTGAAGCATATCGCCTGAGCACACGCTTACGCACATGGGGATACTCAAAGACAAAACTCAGGTGACCTACATCTTGGGAGTCCATGTGGCAACAAGCTTCCAATATCTCACACCCCCTATCAGCACACTACAACTTACTCAACAATACGCGCACTCCGCACAAAATTTCACAACATATGGCTTGGGAAAGAGAGCTGGGTTTCTCTGCAGACCTCGACACATGGCAGACTAGAATCCTGATAACTAAAAAGTTGATACACTCCGCTACTCTCTGGGAGTTACATTATAAAATTCTTGTTCGCTGGCATCTAGTCCCAACCACTTTACACAGAATTTATAACACCAGCTCTCCTACATGCTGGAGACACTGCCAGCACTTAGGCACTACACAACACATTTGGTGGTCCTGCACAGTCATTCAGTCACTCTGAAAAAAGGTCTACAGTCTCCTCTGCACCTCGGGAATCGCCATACAGTACACTCCAGTGACAGCACTACTCCACCTTCAGATGACAAACCTCACCACCCCAAAAGAAGCCCTTGCAATTTATGTCCTCATGGCCACAAAATTAACGATAGCCAGATCATGGAGGAGTGAAAACCCCCCATCCTTCTCCCAGACACTCGCCGTAACCCAATATATTGGACAAATGGAGCAGCACTCCTACAAGGCCCTAGACAAAATTGACTCTTTTCTTGAGATCTGGTCCCCCTGGCTTACGAAATTCCCTGACTGGGGCATACACCAAACCACAAATCCTCAAACTTAGGCACCTCTCTACTCCTTTCCCACTCTCCCCTCCACCTCCCCCCACCTCTCCCCGGACAACGTACCACCACCCCACTTTCATACCAATATCCAGTACTCACGCCTTATATTTCCTATTATAGCTACGCATATATCCCTGAAATAACTACATATTAACTCTACATCTTCCAAACCCACTCCCCTGTAAAAGATAAAAAACGAATTGAGATCATACTTCACCATAACATGGGTTAAGCTCCCCCTACAACCTCGTATTCCAATATCGCACTGAGATGATGTACCTCGCTTTGCATTATTTTCTCTTAATCTGGTAATAACCATCTCAATGATGTTCACACTGTAATTGTTTATTCAATGTGCCTCTTACCCAAATGTTATTGTTCTACTCTTCATCTATCTCAATAAAAATTTTGTTTAAAAAAAAATAAATAAAAAAAAAATACAATTTTTTACTTGATCCAGGCAGAGCCAAGAGTACAATTTGATACTGTATAATAATACAATATATTCTTATATTATATTCTTACCCGATTTCAAACTCCATATTTACACTATCAGCTTTATTAGTATACCAGAATCTCCAGATCTCAATATTACTATATACTTATATGTATTCTTTAACTATGGATTCATTCATCCTAATTTATAAGATTTAATTGCGTTTAACACCACTCTTATACCTATACCATTGTGTTCGCACATATAATCCAACAACAACCCTGTGTTTTTTAAATTAATGTTTGTTTGTGGACATATATTCTTTTTCTAAATTTCTAATAAAGGTTATATTTTAATCCATTTCCACACTCATCTCCTCCCGGGGCGTTCTTACTCTATTCCAATTTCTAGCAAACCTTTGTTAGGAGATTGAGTGCTATACAGGTGTACTATTCATCAATCCTTGGATTGATATTTTTCATTAACTACACAGTACACAGCACCTCAGCCCTTCACTATTATAGTGAACCTGGATTATATTTTATATTTTTTATTATGTTACTATATCCAGTGGATGATAGGCAACCCTAACTATATATACTCCAGTAGTGCCATTGGTATCTTGTCTTTTCTTTTAAAATATCCCTGGGCCCATGGATTGCGAGAAAAAGGAAATTTCTTGTGGGTCTGATGATGCTTTTAACATCAGGGCCAAAGTATGAAATTTAAAACAAATTTCCAATTTACTTCTATTATCAAATTTGTTTCTTTCTCTTGGTATCCTTTGTTGATAAGCCTAGCTAGGTAGGCTCAGGAGCAGTAATGTAAAGCTAGCTGCGGATTGGTGCGCATATATACCTCTTGTCATTGGTTCACCAGATGTGTTAGTTAGAAGTTAGATACCAGTGCATTGCTTTTGTAAATGTGTATGCTCTATCTGAGTCATGAAAGAAAAATGTGGGGTTTTGTGTCCCTTAAAAGTTGAATTGAAACTTGTAGGAAATATATGTTGCATATTGCAATTTACCTCTAAAAAAAAAAAGAAAATGCTCCTACAGATGTATTGGTGAATATTGACAACAATCCACAAGTCTGGTAAGAAAAATATATTTTGTTCCCCAACTTTTCATTTTGGAAGGAGTTAAGTCACACAGCAATGGGCAGGAAAGGTTAAATATATATGTATATAAATATATACATATATATTTATGTGTTACTATGTGTATATACACATATTAACACATACATATATATGTATATAAGCAACTCAATGCTACAGGGAGAGAAATTCAGACAACCCCATCGCAACAAACAATATTATATCAAGCACTACCTCACGTGTACCACAAAATGTGCCGTATACATGATGAACTGCACATGTGGCCTTTTTTATATCGGAAAGACTGGTGATGACATAAAAAAACGTATGGCCAATTACAGAAGTGCAATTGATAAAAAGAAAAGTGAACAACCAGTAGCTAGACATTTCATGGAACACGGACATACGGTAAAAGACCTAAGGTTTACCATGATTGACCATGTTCCCCCCTTGGTGAGGGGAGGAGACAGGGATAAAAAGCTTTTACAAATAGACGTTTGCTGAATATACGAATTAGATACCATACACCCCAAGGGCTTGAATGCTCAGAATGATTGGCATTGTTTCTTGTAGAGTATATACATGCTTATCTGTGGTAATTATTGACAAGTCTACCTGTTGCCAGCCTGTCAATTCTGATGTCTCTCTTTCCAGTTTGCATGTCTGTGGCTACATTATATGCCTGGTGCCATGAAATGCCGTTTTTTAGCATGCTCCATGCTGCAGTTTAATATGCAAATTTCTCTGAATGATTGCTCCTATGTACTGTGGGCATGTTCCATACTATATACACTCTACACGCTATGTTTGGCTCGCCGGAAACAGAAGTTATGAAGCAGCGTTCTAAAGAACGCTGCTCCATAACCTGTCTGCCTGCTCTGAGGCAGCGGACAGACGTCGCCAGAAATCGACCCGATAGAATACGATCGGGTTGATTGACACCTTCTGCTAGCTATTGGTCACGAATCTGCAGGGGGCGGCATTGCATCAGCAGTCCACAAGAACTGCTGGTGCAATGATAAATGCAGAGAGCGTATGCTGTTAGCATTTATCGATGTGCAGCGGACATGATCCGCAATTTTGGATCATGTCCACTCACACATTAATAAATAGGCCCCTGTATCTCTTTTTATATGTATTTAATTTACCTGAAGTGATAAGTCTGTATACTACACCTGTCAGACTTCATATGTTAGACACCTTTTTCCACATTAATGCAGTATTGTATATATTTTTAAATTTTAGGATCTTTTGATATAATGTAACACTCTAGAGAATCTGGTTATTGATTATTATGAGGGGTTTGTGCACCCATAGTAATAGCCTCCTTTCCTATACTAGCAGGTTTACCCTTTGTCCCTAATTTTTTCATTATATAGAGGTTCACACATAAATATTATATTATATATAATATCAGCTTAGTGCCAGCTTTCTACCTGAAAGGATTCCAGAGAAATTTTCCTACGAAAATTACTTTTACAGTACGCCGCTCCTGGCTCTACTGAGCAGGTCTGTTTGTTTTCCCTAATCACAGCCGGCCCGATCGCGCCATTAAAATCAATGTAGCTCGCTTCTGCTACCAGACCAGAGCAGGAGAGAGCTACACTGAGTAGTAGAGCCAGGAGCGGTGTACTGTAAAAGTAATTTTCGTAGGAAAAATTCTCTGAAATCCTTTCAGGTAGAAAGCTGAAAGCTGCACTATGTGCAGAATTATATAAAATTATTTTGTGGGTTTACTGGCTCTTTAATAACTTGCCACAGTAAGTGTAGTATTTTTTTTTACATTTTCATTACATTTTGACACAGTCTCTTCTCGTTCATACACAGCAAGGGGAGGATCTAATCAGTCTGTTGCATGCGTTACTCTAGCGAATCATGTCCACTTGACATTTATCAGCTTAGGCTGTCGGCATTTAGCATTATTTAGCTTAGGCTGTCGGCATTTATCATTGCACAAGCATTTCTTGTGAAATGCTTGTGCAATGCTGCCCCCTGCACATTCGCGGCCAATCGGCAGCTAGCAGGGGGTGTCAATCATCCCGATCGTATCTGATCAGGATGATTGCTGTCCGCTACCTCAGAGGTGGCGGGTGAGTTAAAGAGCTGCAGTCTTACGACCGCTGATTCTTAACTTAAAGGGACAATGAACCCACATTTTTTCTTTTGTAATTCAGAAAGAGCATGCAATTTTAAGCTTTCTAATTTACTCCTATTTTCAATTTTTCTTCGTTCTCTTGCTATCATTATTTGAAAAAGAAGGCATCTAAACTTTTTTGGTTTCAGTACTCTGGACAGCACTTTTTTATTGGTGGATGAATATATCCACCAATCAGCAAGGACAACCCAGGTTGTTAACCAAAAATGGGCCGGCATCTAAACTTACATTCTTGCATTTCAAATAAAGATACCAAGAGAATGAAGAAAATTTGATAATAGGAGTAAATTAGAAAGTTGCTTAAAATGTTATGCTCTATCTGAATCACAAAAGAAAATTTTTGGTTACAGTGTCCCTTTAAGTTTCTGGTGAGCCGGCAACTTCTAGGGTAGATTGCAGCATCCGTTAAACATTTAACATATGATCATATTTAGAAGCATTTGTATTAATTAGTTCTTGCTAATTTATTAAATTATTGCACTTTATAATTAAGCTATTTGTAAAATATTAGAGATAAAATAAAAATGCAACCTTTCTTTCCACAGTCAAACTGGAATAAAAATAGTTTGAAATAAACATTTAAAATGCTTTACTGAGTGTATTAGACTTACAAATTTATGTGACTATAAATGCCCTGAGCAATGTGGATAATTCCTTCAAAGTCTCACATATTATATCAGGTAACTGAATAACAAAAAAGTTCTGCAGTTCCGGACTAAACTAACTGAGCTTTCAGGTTTAAATGTGTATTTATTATGTAAGAGCAATGAATTGGAGCCCACTGAGATGCACAATAAGATATAACAAGAAGCGCAAACAACTGAGGTATATACTATAAAATCATGCTATCAATTTCACACTTCTATCAAGTCTTGCATAGATGCCTTTAAATCTTCTGCTTCGAGTTGTTTATGTTCTAACTTTATGCCCAAGTATACATGGAATGTTCATGCTTTGTAACATTTTGATTTGAAAATGTTATTCTGGTATTAATGTATTTTTTTTGCCATTTGATTTTTATTGTGATTGTGAAGTGCATATTTTTTTATTTTGTGTATTGTGTGTGCAAGTAAAGTAGCTTTTGTGTGTGGTGTGTGTAGTTTATGTGAGGTATTGTGTGGTGTTGGTGTAGTGTTTGTGGTGTGTGTGTGCATTGTGTGTTGTATGTGTGTAGTTTGTGTAGTGGGTGTGTTTCTGTGCTGAGAAGTATGTGGGGCTAGTGTGTGTATCTTTTTTCTGTGTGCTTATTTGTTGTGTAGTGGTTGTGTGTGTAGTCATTGAGTAGCGTGTGGTGTTTGTGTGTGTGTAGTGTGACATCCACTAATATAAATAGGTATTAAAGGAAACGTCTACAGATATTCACTGCTATCTAGGCCACCCCATACATAATTGCCAAATTTTAAAAAATGTGTTTATTTAAAGGCATATCTAGATAGGCACAGTAGCTGTTGATTGGTGGCTACACATAGATGTCTTGTATGATTGGCTCATCCATGTGTACTGCTTATTCTTCAACAAATGATATCTGATGGATGAGTAAATTAAATAATAAAAGTAAATTGGAATGTTGTTTAAAATAGTATTCTCTTTCTGAATCATGAAAGAAACATTTTGGGTTTCATGCCCCTTTAATCCAGAGTTGCAAGTACTTAAATATAAGGGTATAACACTGAACAGACTGATGAACTTAAAGGGACAGTAAACACCTTGTAATTACAAAACATTTCTGTTGGGTTGCTATAAAATAACATAGCAAAGTTTAAACATTTTTAAAACAAATTAATATCCTTTAACTAAAAATATTTTTCAATAGCCAAACTCCACCCAACATTTGCTGTATATGAGGAGCCAATCTGGGTTGTAGTCTACAGACAACAAGGCTAGCCAGAGTCATAAAGTTCGTAGTAGTGGCTGATCATGGTTTAAAATGGTGATTACCTGCCCACTAGAAAGCAGGTCAATTCTAGTGGTGGTGGAGGGTGGTATCTACTCCTCTAATGTATCTAGATTGGTATTAGAACCCTTATGTGTAATTCCCAACTTTTAAATGATGGGTACACACCTCCTTTTAATTGTTATATGATCACCATGGTAGTGGTGATCACATGGCCCAAATCTGCACACATTGGGGCCGATTTATTAAAGTGATACATAATACAATGTAGTGTATCATGTCTACCACACATCGATAAATGCAGACAGCATACCCTGTCAGCATTTATCATTGCACAAGCAGTTCTTGTGAACTGCTTGTGCAATGCCGCCCCATGCAGATTTGTGGACAATCTAGAAGGGGGTGTCAATTACCCCGATCGTATAGGATCAGGCGGATTGATGTCCGCAGCCTCAAAGCAGACGGACAAGTTATTGAGCAGCGGTCTTTAGACCACTGCTTCATAACTGCTGCTTCCGACAATCCTGAAGGAGCTTGATAATTCGGCCCCATAGTGTGCTGGCGGAACTTTCAGAGCCTCTATTCTCCCATAAAATCCAATAGCGTATGAGATACCAGTTTGGAAAGAGGGGAGAATCTTCTATCTAAAGAGGGGTCCATACACCTGACATTAGTAGGTTTAGACCATATCTACCATATCTTACCTACCTAACCTATGTTACTGTAAGGGGGGTGTGAATCCAAAGCAGCTCCCCTAAAGACAGCATACAACACACATACACAAAATATTTTTAATGAAAGAGGGGATTACCCATTTTCAAGTGAAGGATCTCATGCTCCTTTGAGTAGCAGGTGATTGCAGGCCTGCCCTTTGGGGGCTTTGGGGGGTCCCTGCACTTTCAGGGGTGAGGGTATGACAAGGTGCAATGTATATCATGTATTTATTTTATGAAGATGGGTTTATAGTTTCAGGAGATGTAATATATATTGTTATTCTTTATTTAGGTAACACTGAATGTTGAGACATTGGTGGACCATACAGGTGGCAGGGCATACAGGGGGAGGGGAATAAGAGCACTGGGCTTTGGGGTCCCATACATTTTTCTTGCCCAGGGCCCTGCAAATGCTAAAAATGCTAAGGGTATCCCTGGGTGATTGCCATAGAAATTGCAATCATCTCTTTACTAGGTGAGTATTAAGCTGCCCTGGGCTATAAAAGGGACCCTATCACCCTAAAATAAGCAATACAATGGGACAGGTGATCCATCTTCTCAAAGAGGAAAAGTCGCTCTTTTAGGCATCACATGCCCAGGTGTCTGTCAGTTACATAGGCAAATAAATTACTAACAGAGGTTGTGCATCCAAAATGTTGCACCTCACATTGCACAGAGAAATCTGAGACTCCTTATTTGAAAATAACAAACCTGGTCTTTCAAATAAGTGTTCCTGAGGGTGTCCACCTGCCAGATGGTTTTCATAACAATTTCAAATACCTCACAGCATTGTTTTCTTATACCTCACCATAGAAATATACCTTACACACTTTATTTAAAAGTTATTTAATTCAAAAGAGGGGTTTTATGTGATTGTTATATTTAGGATGATCACCTGATAGCAAATGCCAGCCTCATTTGATGTCAGGGCTCATAGATCTATATTTATCTTAAAAACACAAAATAATTCAAAATAAATAAGAAACTGGGTGGGTGTAAAAACAGACAGCATTTTGTAAAGTTGTATACAGTGTCATTTTTGAGCCAAATAATTTATGGTGGGGTGTTTTTATATAGATACATTTTTGATACAAGGAGGCCAATTTATTAAAGGCTGCTAGCATGGGTTGTCAATCAACCAGGTCGTATGTGATCGGCGGATTGATGTCCGCTGCCTCAGAGGAGGCATTCGAGTTAAGGAGCAGCGATCTTAAGACCGCTGCTTCTTAACTCTTGTTTGCGGCGAGCCTGAAGGCTCGCACAGAAACAGTTACATTCAGGGCCTTTCGGCCCTTGTTAAATTGGCTTCAATGTGTATTTTTGCTCAGAACTGAAGGGGTTAAAGGGACATAAAGCCCAAAATTTTTGTTGTGTGATTCAGACAGATAATACATTTTTAAACAACTTTCCAGTTTACTTCTATTATCTAATATGCGTTATTCTTTTGGTATCGTTTGTTAAAGAAAGAGCAATGCACTTTTGGGAGATAGCTGAACACATTGGGTGAGCCAATAACATGAGGCATATATGGGCAGTCACCAATCAGCTGCTTATTATTCCACTTAGGTATACTTTTTTGAACAAAGGATGACAAGAGAACAAAACAAATTACATTTGAAAGTTGTTTATAATTACAAGTGCTATTTGAATCATGAAAGAAAAAAAAAATGGGTTTCATGTCCCTTTAAGTGTGTAAGGGTGCCATTTGAGGGTTTGGGTGCTCTGTGTATATGACTGCTATGTATGTGGGTGAATCATTATTTTCTGTCCAATAGTTGCTGTTTTTGAATAGAATGTGCACATGAGTTATGGATGATTGTATATGTGTGTATGCTTACACTCTATTAATTCTATTTAGTTTGGAGCTAGTTTTAATTTCCATTCTGATCATGTTTCTGTCTTTCTATATCTATCTATCTATCTATCTATCTATCTATCTATCTATCTATCTATCATCTATATCTATCTATCATCTATATCTATCTATCTATCTATCTATCTATCTATCTATCTATCTATCTATCTATCTATCTATCTATCTATCTATCTATCTGTCTAATCTGTCATTTACCTTTCTTTATTTATCCATGTATAGTGTCCTAATAAAGAGGATGCAAGCCCAATGTCTGTGTGTGATTTATCTAGGGTCACTGACAGTCTAGCTGGGAGCAATCTTTGGACACTGTCCTTGGCTGCAGTCTTATGTGTGTAACCACCTCTGCCATTACGATCGGAAATCGATGCTCCAATTTATAATGCCATTGATCCTATGCAGGCTGAAAGTTTTCTGTCTTAAGATGGACGGTCGGTTTGAGGATCCGATCAATTCCCAGCCAGACTGCTTAACCCTCTGGCCTGTATTTCCTTTTAAGGAAGGCCTCGGGGGCCTGAATGAAGAAGATCTAATTTATGGATTTGTCTATTCTTTTTAACACCTTATCTCTACGTTGTCTTCTTCTTCCATCTGCATAATACCGTTTCTTGCTTCAAAAAATGTCATTTTCCATTTTGTTTTGCCTTCAATAATCATATAATTGCTTTCATCTTCTTTGTGTCTTTCTGCAACAACCTCCAATTTATAATTCTTACCAAGATAGACAAATAGTGCAGCTTCTGAAATATCATCATTCAATTCTCTAAGTGAATATACAATTCCCCTGGGTAACAAGTGAGTTGTGTTCTACACGTTGTCTTGGAGAATTGGAAATCTTTATCATGCAACTTCCAAAAGTTTCTAGAAAGCTTCTAAAAGAGAATCTTTTAAACGTATCTTGCATAAAAGGTAAATAATTGCCCTGTAATTTTACATGCACAACTGCAGGACAGACACTCTTCTAGATTTCTTTACTCATAAATTTGGAAGATATGTGGCATTTTTTACACCAGAGTAACAATTTTATTTCATTATTACTGCACAGGTCATGTTTCACTGCATACCATTTAGAAATGGAGTAGGCTAAAGGTTGTTTGTGATGCTGTATAAATGTCATCACTATATTTTATATCACTAGTTAAATATTTAAAATATACCATCTTAAGAAAGTGTTTTCTAAGATATGTAGGTCCCTTTTGAAACTTAAACACATTGGGCTAGATTACGAATGGAGCGCTAATGATTGCTCCCGCTGGAACGCCGACTCAGCTAGAAGTAAGCTTTTGCAGCAAGTAATGCTCGTATTACAAGTTGAAAGTAAAACGTTTTTGCTCTCGCGCTAACCAGGCTTGTGCAAAAAGACGAACTTTGAATATCACGTCTGCGTTAACATATTCCCCAATAGAAGTCAAAGAAGAGCGAAAAGTGAAAAAAAGACACACTCCTTGCACGGAAACACAAATGCATTTTCTCAAGTGCGCTAACTAGACATGAAAATATTAATATTACAGATTCCAATGTTCTTCACATAGAAGAATATATTCTATTCATTCATAAATGCATATTTCTAGATATATATGATTGTATTTTATAAATACACACAAATAAATATATATATACAGGGAGTGCAGAATTATTAGGCAAATGAGTATTTTGACCACATCATCCTCTTTATGCATGTTGTCTTACTCCAAGCTGTATAGGCTCGAAAGCCTACTACCAATTAAGCATATTAGGTGATGTGCATCTCTGTAATGAGAAGGGGTGTGGTCTAATGACATCAACACCCTATATCAGGTGTGCATAATTATTAGGCAACTTCCTTTCCTTTGGCAAAATGGGTCAAAAGAAGGACTTGACAGGCTCAGAAAAGTCAAAAATAGTGAGATATCTTGCAGAGGGATGCAGCACTCTTAAAATTGCAAAGCTTCTGAAGCGTGATCATCGAACAATCAAGCGTTTCATTCAAAATAGTCAACAGGGTCGCAAGAAGCGAGTGGAAAAACCAAGGCGCAAAATAACTGCCCATGAACTGAGAAAAGTCAAGCGTGCAGCTGCCAAGATGTCACTTGCCACCAGTTTGGCCATATTTCAGAGCTGCAACATCACTGGAGTGCCCAAAAGCACAAGGTGTGCAATACTCAGAGACATGGCCAAGGTAAGAAAGGCTGAAAGACGACCACCACTGAACAAGACACACAAGCTGAAACGTCAAGACTGGGCCAAGAAATATCTCAAGACTGATTTTTCTAAGGTTTTATGGACTGATGAAATGAGAGTGAGTCTTGATGGGCCAGATGGATGGGCCCATGGCTGGATTGGTAAAGGGCAGAGAGCTCCAGTCCGACTCAGACGCCAGCAAGGTGGAGGTAGAGTACTGGTTTGGGCTGGTATCATCAAAGATGAGCTTGTGGTGCCTTTTCGGGTTGAGGATGGAGTCAAGCTCAACTCCCAGTCCTACTGCCAGTTTCTGGAAGACACCTTCTTCAAGCAGTGGTACAAGAAGAAGTCTGCATCCTTCAAGAAAAACATGATTTTCATGCAGGACAATGCTCCATCACACGCGTCCAAGTACTCCACAGCGTGGCTGGCAAGAAAGGGTATAAAAGAAGAAAATCTAATGACATGGCCTCCTTGTTCACCTGATCTGAACCCCATTGAGAACCTGTGGTCCATCATCAAATGTGAGATTTACAAGGAGGGAAAACAGTACACCTCTCTGAACAGTGTCTGGGAGGCTGTGGTTGCTGCTGCACGCAATGTTGATGGTGAACAGATCAAAACACTGACAGAATCCATGGATGGCAGGCTTTTGAGTGTTCTTGCAAAGAAAGGTGGCTATATTGGTCACTGATTTGTTTTTGTTTTGTTTTTGAATGTCAGAAATGTATATTTGTGAATGTTGAGATGTTATATTGGTTTCACTGGTAAAAATAAATAATTGAAATGGGTATATATTTGTTTTTTGTTAAGTTGCCTAATAATTATGCACAGTAATAGTCACCTGCACACACAGATATCCCCCTAAAATAGCTATAACTAAAAACAAACTAAAAACTACTTCCAAAACTATTCAGCTTTGATATTAATGAGTTTTTTGGGTTCATTGAGAACATGGTTGTTGTTCAATAATAAAATTAATCCTCAAAAATACAACTTGCCTAATAATTCTGCACTCCCTATATATATATATATATATATATATATATATATATATATATATATATATATATATATATATATATATTTATATATAGAAATATCTATTTATAAATACTTAGAATATATTTTCCTATGTGCAGAACATTGGGATGTGAAATTTTTACCGTAAATACATAGTTAAACAATTTCTTAAATATGAATATTGCATAAATATGTTTTTTCATGTTTTCAGCTACTTGATTGTAAAGGGCTCCAATGCACATTATTTATACATATGTATGTATGTGTTTATATGTGTATAGATGTCTGTAAATACATATAAACACATATAAATATATAAATACATCTGTACACACACATTTGTATATAAACTAGGCGATAAGCCTGCCCAGAGGGAAGTCTATTTTTTTAAAGTGAGATCCATCTATCCCTATCCCTCTGTCCCTTTCCCTGTCCCTCTGCCCCTATCCTTCTGTCCCTGTTCTCCTGTCCCTATCTCTGTCCCTATCCCTATCCCTCTGTCCCTGTCCCTCTGTCCCTATCCCTCTGTACCTATCCTTCTGTCCCTATCCCTATGTCCCTATCCCTCTGCCCCTATCCTTCTATCCCTGTCCCTATCTCTATGTCCCTGTTATGTTACAGCTGAGAGCTGGAGCTCCTGAAGCTGTTTCGCACTACAGGCTGCGCGCACAACTGACGACAGTGATGGACATGTTACAAACGCGATTATGTTTTATATATATATATATATACACACAGAGAGAGAAATGCACTCACAGGAACGAACAACCAGCTCAATACCATTGTTAGCCTGTTCTATGGCGATTTACCACCTGGGTGCAACTTCTTTTAGCCCAGCAATGCTTTTCACAGAGTAGAACTTTTCTGTAGTACATCAGTCTGATCACGCCTATTACGGTCAGTCCAGCACCGAAATACCAGGCAATTCCTCTCTGAACAAGGAACAAAGCAACCCCAGACGATCGTTTCGGCCTTCATTGGGCCTCGTCAGTGAGGTGTAGGAGTATTCCTCTAAGCACACTGAGCAAGGAGTCCATGTCTGGTTTCCCCTTTTTCCCATAGGGAGACTAAATACACACAGAGAGAAATGCACTCACAGGAAGAACAACCAGCTCAATACCATTGTTAACCTGTTCTATGGCGATTTACCACCTGGGTGCAACTTCTTTTAGCCCAGCAATGCTTTTCACACAGTAGAACTTTCCTGTAGTATATCAGTCTGATCCCACCTGTTACGGTCAGTCCAGCACCAAAATACCAGGCAATTCCTCTCTGAACAAGGAACAAAGCAACCCCAGGCGATCGTTTTGGCCTTCATTGGGCCTCGTCAGTGAGGTGTAGCAGTATTCCTCTAAGCACACTGAGCAAGGAGTCCACGTCTGGTTTCCACTTTTTCCCATAGGGAGATTAAATACACACAGAGAGAAATGCAAGGGGCAACCAGACATGGACTCCTTGCTCAGTGTGCTTAGAGGAATATGGCTACACCTCACTGACGAGGCGCAATGAAGGCCGAAATGATCGTCTGGGGTTGCTTTGTTCCTTGTTCAGAGAGGAATTGCCTGGTATTTTGGTGCTGGACTGACCGTAACAGGCGGGATCAGACTGATATACTACAGGAAAGTTCTACTCTGTGAAAAGCATTGCTGGGCTAAAAGAAGTTGCACCCAGGTGGTAAATCGCCATAGAACAGGCTAACAATGGTATTGAGCTGGTTGTTCATTCCTGTGAGTGCATTTCTCTCTGTGTGTATTTAGTCTCCCTATGGGAAAAAGGGGAAACCAGACGTGGACTTCTTGCTCGGTGTGCTTAGAGGAATACTCCTACACCTCACTGACGAGGCCCAATGAAGGCTGAAATGATCATCTGAGTTTGCTTTGTTCCTTGTTCAGAGAGGAATTGCCTGGTATTTTGGTGATGGACTGACCGTAATAGGCGTGATCAGACTGATGTACTGTAAGGACTCCTTGCTCAGTGTGCTTAGAGGAATATGGCTACACCTCATTGACGAGGCCCAATGAAGGCCGAAACGATCGTCTGGGGTTGCTGTGTTCCATCTTCAGAGAGTAATTGCCTGGTATTTTGGCACTGGACTGACCGTAATAGGCGGGATCAGACTCATATACTACAGGAAAGTTCCACTCTGTGAACAGCATTACTGGGCTAAAAAGTTGCCCCCAGGTGGTAAATCGCCATAGAACAGGCTAACAATGGTATTAAGCCAGTTGTTCGTTCCTGTGAGTGCACTTCTCTCTGTATATATATATATATATATATTGTGAGCAGACGTCTGAGGAGGCAGACGTCTGAGGAAGGAGTGAATGCTCCGAAAATGTTCACATTAAAGTTTGCTGTGAGTTAAATCCAGAGAGTGCAATCATTGGACTTTATTTGGAATTTGTTGCACCCTGGTCCTTATCTTGGTAGCGAGTGGGAGTGCGCTCTTCATCTTTATTTGATATATATATATATATATATATATATATATATATATACATACATACATATATATACTTACACATGTGTATCTACTTCTCTATATGTTAAAGCCCTTTGCAGTCATCATATCTTTGAGCCCTTATAACATTTTATTAGATAGTGTAATTATGAGTGTAACTGTACTTTTAAATGTATTTTTTTTTTTTTTTTTTTTGCATTTGAAAGATTTAATATTGGAATAAATTAAATGGACAAAAATGTGCACAAAGAACATGCTGTGTTGGAGCATAAGACCAAAACATCTCTCAAAATTGCATATTCTACCTAGACCACTGAAGTTTAAAGGGATATCAAATCCATTTTTTTTTTTTTCATGATTTAGAAAGAGCATGCGACTTTAAACAATTTACTTCTATTATCTACAGTAATTTGCTTCATTCTATTGCTATCCTTTGTTTTTTTTTTGTTTTTTTTTTTGTTTTTGTTTTTTTTTTATTGAGAAGTTTAATAAAATATACATAACATATAGAACATCACATTTTCAATTTTACAATGCCTTTCTGGCAACTAGTGCCATGTCTGTGGGTACCACGAGGTTTTCGTAGTGCCTTTGTAAAGTCTGTGTCCATTTCGGCTTTCCAGCCGTGCAAGTGTAAACAGATGTAATCAATAGCAAAAATAGAGACAACATAAGATCAATTATACTTTAGATCCTATAAAAAAACATTGTTAACAAATTCTCTATAAGGTTAACAGAAGAAAGAAGCATTGGTTCACCTAGTAATACGATGTTTTAATTTTCTAGTTGTACATAGATTAATATTCCCCTTTTCCTGGACATACTTTTGCGTGTGTCGGTCCTCTCTAACCTATGTGTGGTGTACCTGTAGTTGTAATTTGTCAGCCTTCATGCCTCCCCTCTGTGGTGCAATGCTCTGTTGTGGGCTATGGTTGATGGTTAATGTCGCTTGATGCCCATTGCTGCAGCATGAGGTCGTGTATGTCTGTTGTGCCATGTTGGAGGTGGTGGTACCTTTCAAGCTGTAATAAGGTGTCTACCTGTTTCCTCCATTCCACTACGGATGGTATTGTCCTTGTTTTCCAGTATTTTGGAATAAGCATTTTGGCGCTGTTCAACATGACCAGGAGCAAAGCCCTGCTCTGTTTAGTTTCTAATTTGGGTAGTGATAAATATAAGATCGTTTTAGGGCTGTTTTGTAGTGATTTCCCTAGCGTGCGCGCGATGTGGTGAAAGATGCTTACCCAATATGAATCAAGCTTAGGGCAGAACCACCAGATATGTGCCGGCGTGCCCTCGCCCCCGCAGTCTCTCCAGCATCGTCCCGACACTGTCTTATAGATGCGGCGTAGCCTGCTAGGTGTGAGATACCACCGTGATAGAAATTTGTAGCTTGCCTCCTGCACCCTCACAGAGATCGAGGCCTTTTTTGTGATCTGGAACGCTGTCTGCCACTCTGTATTTTCTATCTCTATTTGTAGCTCTTTTTCCCATGCCCTGGCGTATGTGGGTAGTGTGTGCGCGTCCCCCACTAGTAGAAGCTTATATGTTAGTGAAACTGCATGGGCCGTGGGGGTATCCCTTAAACACAGGCTTTCAAAGGCTGTCACCTGTCCTGTGAGTGTGCGCTTTGAGCGGTGAGTAGTGAGGAAGTGGTTAATCTGTGAGTATGATAGCCAGTTCATGTGTGTGCCTGGTCTCGTTACTTGTATGTCTGCTAGTGGAGCAAGTTTATCCCCGTCCAAAAGGGCCGAAAGTGTCAGTTCACTGAAAGAGGTCCCTGGTTCTACATCCCTTCCCCTGCAGTTCCAGGGTATTTCAGGGTTCTGATAAATGGGTGTTAATGGCGAGTGCGTGGAGGAAATGGTTGTGGTTGTGCATTGAATTTTGTCCCAGTGCGAGTAGAAATCTGTCAGTAGTGGGTAGATGGTGACGGTTGGAGATCTATATTTCTCTGAAACCCAGGCCTGTAGGCCAGCGTTTCTAGTGGCCAGAATGTCGCAGTCTAGCTGCACCCACTCTTTATTAGGGTCATTATGGCACCAGTCCAGTAGTCTCTGTAGTGTAATGGCTTGCTTGTAGGTGGGTATGTGGGGGACTCCAAGGCCTCCTCTATCTCTGGGGAGGTACAGGGTGCTTTTTGCTATTCTGGGCCTTATATGTCCCCATATGTATTGCTCTAGTATGTTTTGTAATTTGTGCAGGTAGTTTGTCGGTAGCGGGATAGGGGTGGTCTGAAGTAGGTATAGTATCCTGGGGACTACGTTCATTTTTATAACGTTAATTCTCCCTACCCATGATATCGTTTTCTTTTTCCAGCTAGAGAGGTAGGAGACCAAGGTGTGTTCCAATGTTTTGTAGTTTGCCTGAAATAGTACCTGCGGGTCTGGTGATATGTAAATGCCCAGATATTTCATTTTAGTCTGTTGTGTTCGGAGTGGGCATTCTCGCAGGGTCTCTGGTAGTGCGTCTGGGTCATATGTTATGTTCAGTAACTCGGACTTAGCTATGTTGAGGTGGAAATTAGATACCCTACCATATTCCCTAAATGCGTCTAGGGCCTTGGGCAGAGAGGCTTCGATTGTGGTTAATGTAAGCAGTACATCGTCCGCGTAGAGTGCGAGTTTATGTTGCTTTGAGCTTACGGGGATCCCTGATATCTGAGCGTCCTCTCTTATCCTTTGGGCCAATACCTCTATGGTTATAGCGAAAAGGATAGGTGAGAGGGGGCAACCCTGTCTCGTGCCGTTATGAATGTATAGCTTGTCTGATAACAGTCCGTTAACCTTGACTCGTGCTGTCGGGAGTCTATATAATGTAAAGATTTGGGCTATAGAGGAGTCGCTAAACTTCATTTTGTGCAAAACTGCCTTTAGGAAAAGCCAATTTACCCTATCGAAGGCTTTTTCTGCGTCTGTTGACACAAAGATCGATGGGATTTTATGTTGTTGGGCGTACGTTATCAATTGTAGGATCTTTAAGGTGTTATCCCTCGCCTCCCTCCCAGGGACAAACCCCACTTGATCTGGATGTATCAGTTTAGGTAAATATTTGTTAATTCTGGTGGCCAGGATCTTAGCAAAGATCTTGATATCTGAGTTGAGGAGGGAGATGGGGCGGAAGTTTTCTGGTCTGTCTGGGTTTTTGCCTTGTTTGGATAGAACTGTTATATTAGCCTCTAGCATGCTTTCTGAGAAACCCCCTTCTTTTAATAATGAGTTAAATAGTGAGACCAGGGGTGTACACAAACGGTGGATGAAGGTTTTGTAGTAGCCAATACCCAGTCCATCTGGCCCTGGGCTCTTGCCACTCGGCATAGATTTAATGGCAGCTATAATTTCGTCTTGTGTAATCGGTAGATCTAAGGCCTCTGAGTCTTCCATATCGAGTGTATGTAAAGTTACCCCCTCCAGGTAGCTATCTATCTCTTGTTGGCTACAGTCGTTCTGGATGTTGTATAACATGCCGTAGTATTGTCTGAAAGTCTCCGCTATTTTGATACTATCTCTGTGTGTGTCTCCTGTCGCGTCCGTTAGTGAGTGAACGTGTGTTGTTAATTGCTGGCGTTTCAGCGCCTTGGCCAGTGAGGACCCTGATTTATTGTTCACGTCAAAGTATTTTTGTTTCAACAATGTGGCTTTGTGCTGGTATTCCCTAATGTAATGGTTATTAAGTTCATTTCTTGCTTTAGTTAAGTTCTTGAAGATGATTGGGGAGGTTGGAGCCTGTTTATGCTGTGACTCCCAGTATCTTATTTGAGAGAGGGTGGAGTTCACAAACTGCCTGTCATTTTTGATTTTCCTCGCCTTGTATTTGATAAACTCCCCCCTCACTACACATTTGTGCGCTTCCCACGATGTGGAAGCTGATGTGTCGGCTGGGGTGTTTTCTCTAAAGTAGTGTCCCAGTGTCCCGTCAATGTCTGTCTGGATCAGAGGGTTGGTCAAGTCAGCATCATCCAGCCTCCACTGGAATGAGTGTGGTGGTGCGTTCAGCCAGTCAACCGAGCACTTCACTGGGGCGTGGTCAGACCATGTAATCGGCAGTATGTCAATTGTCTCTACCATGGACAGTCCTATCTGGTCCGTCACAATGTAATCAATCCTAGTGTATGTATGATGGGGGTGGGAGTAAAATGTGTAGTCTGTGGCTTCTGGGTGTTTGGCTCTCCATGTGTCGTGCAATTTTAATAACTGTAACTGAGAATTTATGGATTTTATAACTTTCAGTGGTGTGCCCGTCCGCCCCGTTGAGGTGTCTTGTGTGGGGTCTAATGGCAAGTTAAAGTCGCCTGCGATGAACAGTATTCCCCTCATATGCTCCAGTAATAATTGAGTCACTTGTTTAAAGACCAGGTGCTGTCCCTGGTTGGGCAGATATACGTTTACCATTGTGACATATGTATTGAAGAGAAGCCCTATGACTATTAGGAACGCCCCTCTGGGATCTTTTATGATATGCTTTGGTTGAAAATGTACTGAGTTTCTCAGAAATATACCTACACCCCCTTTCTTAGATGGCCCTGAGGCCAAGAAGAAGGTCCTGTACCTATTGTTCATAAACTTAGGCTCCCTCCCCTTCTTAAAATGGGTCTCTTGTATGAAAAGTAGGTCTCCTGTGTCTTTGTGTAATTGACGAAATGCTATTGATCTTTTTTCAGGGCTGTTAAGCCCTTTCGCGTTTATTGATATCAATGAGATAGTTTGCCCCTGTGCCTTTCGCTGGTCTGTCATATTGCTAGCTCCCTCGGACTAGAGTGCTGTGGGGTAATAGAATACTGTATTTCTTACCTACAGCTGAAGGGTGTTGTGCGTCTTGCTTAATAGAGAGTTTGTCGCTGGGTTTCTGTAGTAAAGTCGGATGGGCTTAGTATATGTGTGTAGTGCTAAGCTGTCGGTTCGAGAGGTTGTGTTGAGTCTAAACAGCTAGTGAGCAAAGAGAGTACAATCAATTTTACAGGTGAACCTAGATCAAGGTAAAACAAAGAGTGCGTGCAATGTTGCAATGTTGCAACAATATCAAGCAACAAGTAATAAGAACAGAATAATAAAATATAACAATTTAGGGCAGTATCCCCACCCCTAAGCCCGGTAACTTAAATGCTAGTACATTATATACGACCTGTAGCCATTTATAACGATTGTGTGTCCTCCTGAGCTGGTGGGCGCACAGTCTCTGGATGCCTGCAGGAGTCAGCTTTATGTGGGCAGGCAGTTGAAGCAGTGGCTCGGTTTTCGGAGCTTGTCCTTGATCTGCCCTCTGTAGGTGACGAAAGCCTGCTGCTTGGCCTCTGTGTTGCCATGTTCGTGTTCTCTAGATGATCTGGGTGTCGGATATTGATCCGCAAGGATTCACAGAAGTGTGGTAGATCCTCCCTGGTTCTGTAAACTGCAGTGGTTCCTTCTCTTGTGGCAATGATGCTGACTGGGAATCCCCATCTGTAGGGTATTTTCTGCGCCCGCAAGGCAGTGGTGATATAGTTGAGATCTCTCCTTTTCTGTAGAGTTGCTGGGCTCAGATCTGCAAAGATCTGGATGCGGTTACCCGCATGTGTAAAGTCCTGTTTCTGTCTGGCGTGCTTGAGGATGTCTTCCTTATCCTTAAAGTGTAGGAGTTTAAGGATAACATCTCTAGGGGGCGCTTTAGGCAGTGGTTTGGCTCTCAGAGCTCGGTGGACTCTTTCAATTAGTACATCAGAAGCACTGTTATCCCCTTTTAGTGTCCTGAACAGGTCTTGTACACAGCCCTCCAGGGCCGCTGGTTGTATGGTTTCAGGGATGCCGCGTATCCGGAGGTTGTTCCTCCTTCCCCTGTTATCCAGATCCTCCACTTTTTCCAGGAGATGATGTATGGTGTCCTCCTGCTCATACGCCATGCGTGACATATGTTGGATATCATTGCATGTTGTGTTGTGATTCTCCTCTAAATTCGTTACTCTTTGAGTCACTCTAGACAGGTCACGCTTCAGATCTGTGTACCAAGTTTTAACTTCTGACATGATCTCTTTTACGTCTTCTTTGGTACAGAGGGGTCTTAGGTCTTCCTTTGTGAGGCCTGCAGGGCTGGAGGGTTTTTGTATTGTAGCCTGTAGGCCTTCCGCTGAAGCAGCGGCACTCGGAGTGGATGTGGATGGGAGTGGGTGAGAGTCCACAGGTTTCAAATATTGCTGCAGCATTTTTGGGTTTGTAGCGCCGTCTGGCTTGTTTTGTTTGCGGGCTGGCATATTTTGATGGTTGATGCAGGGGTGCAGCAGGCTGGCCTGCTTATTAAAATGACAGTCTCCAACTATATATCCCCTGTGTGGGCTTGTTTGGTCTGTGGGTGAATGATTAGTGCTGTTAAGTCTGGTAGGTGCCTTGGTTGGCTTTCTTTGTGTGCCCTCTGTATGCTGCCCCTTTTACTCAGGGTGTACTGGGATTATAGTATTAACTATGTATTTACTGCTGTGCAATCAGCAGTAGCTGCAAGCTGTATTGTAGGTTTAATGTAGATCTCAGGCAACCTGCACTGTGAGGCCAGTTTAATAAAATCTATTATACTCTGTTGTAGTTTCTGCTGAGCAGTATGCTTTCTGTTGGGGACAATGTTTCTTTGCGTCTTGCTGCAGTGTTATAAAAAGAAAGGTAACCCTTTTTTGTGGCTTCAAGGCCTGTTCTGTGTGCCTCTTTTGCCCAGCCTGTGTAGCCTCTCTAAGTGCTGTGCTTGTGCTTGTATGTTACACAGCCCCTGTCGTGTCGTGGGCTTTATTTTTTTTCCCCCCTCTTTTCCCCCTTTCTGAATCAGTCCGGTTGCGTGTAGTGCGGTTGATCCTGTGGGTGGATTCACTTTTTTATTTTTGGGGCCTCCGGTGCAGCTCTGTCTACTGCCCCCACCTGCGCTATTATGCCTCCCTGTGATCTGGCACTTAGTCACTGCCGATGCGGACCGTGTGTATCAGTACTCCGCCAGCACTAACCTTATGTGGTGAGGCCGACTGCAGCTCAGATCTTGCGCACGATCCGGGCGGTATTACGGCTGCTGCCGTGACTCCACTGCCCCTCCGCCTACAATCTGTGATCCGGGTGTCGGCCTGCCGACGTCCTATGATGGTTGCCGTATGCCGCTTCTCCTTTCTGCGGCTATTTTATGGTCCTTCAGCACCCGCGGCGTGTATGGGCTCACTGAGGGGTAAATAGAGGTGTTTGGCTAATTTTGTATGTTGGGCTTAGGTGGTATGGGCCTAGGAGCTGTCTCTTCACGCAGCCATTTACCAGAACGGCTAAGCTCCGCCCCCTTTAAATGTATTTTTAATGTGTTTGTGACACTTTTTATTTGAGAGTAACAGTAAACCAGTGCTCTGAGTTTGCGCTTTCCTGATGCGTGCTAAAGTCAATTGCGCTCAAACGATCGTGTTTACTTTCCACTTGTAATGCACCCGCTATATCCAACATGTGCAAACAGCTGTGATAAACCTAATATCACTCTCAAGCAACTGTTAGTACAGCAATCATAATCTGGCCCATAGTTAAAGGGACAGACTAGTCAAAATTCAACTTTCATGATTCAGATAGGGCATGGAATTTTAAACAACTTTTCAATATTCTTTTATCATCAAATTTGCTTTTGTTCCCTTGGTATTCTTTGCTGAAAGCTAAAATTAGGTGGGCTCAAATACTAATTTCTAAGTCCTTGAAAGCTGTATCTTATTTCAGTGCATTTTGACAGTTTTCACAGCTAGGCAATGCTAGTTCATGTGTGTCATATAGATAACTCATTTTCTCACACATGTGGAGTTGCCTAGGAGTCAGCACTGATTGGCTAAAATGCAAGTCTGTAAAAAAGCACTAGAAAAAGGGGGCAGTCTGCAGAGGCTTTGAAACAAGGTAATCACAGAGGTAAAAGGTGTATTATTATAACAGTGTTGGTTATGCAAAACTGGGGAATGAGTAATAAAGGGATAACTACACAGTCCCTCTAAAGTGACAGTTTACACTCATTTTCATATAACTGCATGTAATAGACACTACTATAAAGAATAAGATGCAAATATACTGATATAAAAATCCAGTATAAAACTGTTTTAAAACGTACTTAGAAGCTCTCAGTTTAGCTCTGTTAAAAAGGTCACTGGAAATCCCACTGCAAGTGGGAAATAGGACACTCCCCCCTCCCCCTTCTTTTGCATATGAAAAGACCCTTTACACAAACAGGAGCAAGCTGGAGTAGGTAGCTGAGGGTATTCTCCTAAAACTTTTGGGCTTGGTTAGGAGTCTGAAAATCAGAGCAACGTTATTTAAAAATAAGCAAAACTATACATTTTTAAAAAACAACAACTTTATGGGCTATATAAATAGATTATCTACAATACATTTATGCAAAGAAAAAAATAGTGTATAATGTCCCTTTAAGTTTGTGTTGCTCAGACAGAACATGCAATTTCCTTCTCTTGTTATCCTTTGCTAAGAGTTACCTATGTAGGCTCAGGTGCAGCATCTACAACTGAGAACTAGCTGCTGATTGGTAGCTACACACTCATGCCTCTTGTCATTGGCTCATCAGATCTGTTAATCTTACTCCCACTAGTGCATTGTTACTCTGGAGTGTAACTATATGTTTAAATGATAATCAGGAGGTAACACATAGGGGTTAATAACAATCTATCATTTAATAATTATCTGCATGTGGCTGCAGATGAGAGCTTTTCAATTTTGATTTGATCACAGTCAGCCTTTTTCATGCTTTATCAGCAGCACATTTTCATTATTGGTTGCTGAAAAAAATGGCCCTATACTTTATTACATGTGCTTGTGCTCTTTGGTTGATTATAATCCAAATTATAGGGACATGAAAACCAAATAGAACATACAATCTTAAACACATTTCTAGTTTACTTAAAGTGATGGTAAACTAAGACCCAGTAAAACATGCGATCGTATGTAGAATAAAAAAATAAAGTGACTTTTCATTGATGAAAACGCAGCATTTTATCGTTGTTTGTAAATTTTTAACATTTATAAGCTTAAATTTCACTTACGATCCTCCAACTGTACAACCGCCGCCAATGATTTCCTATGTCACGTTTTTTTTTTTTTTACCAATAGAAATCCAGGCCAGTCGGAGACACTGATATTATCCAACACGCCCTATGTTATGAAAGCGCATGCGCTACATATTGGATCACTGACAGATAGTCTGCTAGCATATACTATGTATTGCATATGGAATTACACGCATGCGCATAATGAACGATGAAGCCCAAGATGCGTGTAGAGAGCGAGTGGTTCCGCTCTCTAAGTCGGCAAAGGAAAAGATAACGAAGTGATGCCGGGGGCGGAGCAAGGAGCGATAACACTCAGTAAGTCACATACAACTTTATTATAAAACCTTAGAGATTTAAACAAACAAAAAAAAAGATAGCGATTTAGTCTGTAAACACTTTAGGAATAAAAATTTACTTTCAAAGGGCAATAAATTTACCATCACTTTAAATTATCACATGTTCTTCATTCTTTTGGTATCCTTTGTTGAAAAGCAGGGAGGTATGCTCAGGAGCTTGCACATGTCTGTAACATTAGATAGCAGCACTTTTTCATGCCATGTATTGCTCCAGATATGCGTGCTACCTACATAGGTATCTTTTCAACAAAGAATACGCTGAGAATGAAGTAAATTTAATTATATAAATAATTTGCAAATGTTTTAAAAATGATATGCCCTGTCTGACACATAAAAGAAAAACTTTGGATTTCATGTCCCTTTAATGACCCATTTACAGCTGATTTTTTTTCCGCTCATCAAATTTAACTTAAAAGACTTTATAAGGGGGGGCGGAGCCAGCTACAGCGGCAGCCAGACGTGTCCTTATGAAGCTCCTCAATTTCAGATTTAATTATACGATTTAATTTATTCATAAGAGACCTAAATCTTTTCTTGGCTATCTTAGAAAATAAATACCCTTTATTAGGCACATAACGAATCTAAAGAGGAGTTAATTGGTGAATGTGGGACTTATTTATCTCCTTAAGCTACGCCATGTGGACTCCCCAAGAGCTACCTACTACTAACAACATGGCGGTTATAGAGTCCTTAGACGCATGGGAACACCGCACTCAACATCTCCTAAAGAGGAACTATTTGACCATGAAGGAGGATTTACTGCTTTTACTCTCTGCCTTCATGCCACCACCGGAGCGTCTAGCAGCGGACACTGATTCTGTTAAACATAGCAGGTCTTGTGCTATTCCCGTGGCTGGGCCCCGGGATGTGACAGACATACCCTTTAGCAGGCTTGCTTCACCCTCAAGATGTTACACGCCTGGGCGAGAGCTGGACCTGATCCCTGAACCGATTAAGCCGGCAGACATAGAAGAAGCGGATGCAATGATACGCAGTGAAAACCTCACCACACAGGATGACATGCTGCTTATACTGATGCCGGTCATTCATGATATTTCAGCCCAGTCTCAGGTCACTGCTCTGCTACAAGGGTCCAATCTAAGAGGGCACGCTCAATCCAGTCCCACACCCGGAGAAGCAGCCAGCCTTCTGAGCGCTAGCAAATTCAGAGGAAGACCTCGGATGCATGCGAGGGCAGCACAGACTTATAGGGTAAGCGAATCAAGCAATGGTATCCAGTCCTTCACTGAAGGTATATCACGCAGCACTCTTGGTTTCTTTAGCCCAGGCCGTGGCCTGGTTGTGGAGACAGGGGGACTCGCAACTCTTCTGGCGGTAACTGCAATACAACGGAGATACACAGCTCAACCTCCCCTGGGACTTAGGAATGCTGTCGGAGTAGGGTAAAGCAGCAGTGAATCCCTCAGGGAGCGGGTGATAACTCTCTGCGTTACCTTGGATTTTCCTTCACCTCGCTCACAACCTTAGGCTCTCATTTATGCTCTTATAGCCATGTGGGATTTTGCTTTAACATTACTGTTACATAGGGTTTTATTGGTTTGATCTACTTGTATGCTCATATAATTTACAGCTATACCCATAATGACCCGGAGATCAGATTCACCATCTGGTTTTCTAAGCATATTTCCACTGTATGTTTAACAACTTATGTTGCTATATTCTGGTATATTTCTGTATTCTTTTGTGTAAATCTCTATTAAGAGTATAGGGTATATGTCACCTGCACCTATTTACTCTATTTCTCAACATCATATATCACTCACTAACATGGGAGGCCAGTAGTATGACAACTGCATGTTTTGAAACTTTAATTGGCATTCCCCACTTGTATATATTTTGATGAAAATGTTTTCTGATCCTTGGTTGCCATATTGCAGCTTAACCCACTTGCTGTCTCCACATTAAAAGTGTATAGAGATATTCTCTTCATCCTCTATGCAGGAGGGGGAGAACTCACCGCACACCATTTTTAATACTCTCCTAGATCTCACTAAAAAGCTCCTCAAACTGTAATAATAGATAACACTACCATTGCAAGCCTCTTCTTTATATACTCCCCTATATAGGTCTTCATATGCATACTTACTGAATCTAATAGTTTTTTAATAAGGCGATGTCCCTTAGGTATTATAGCAGAGGATATCTATAGAGGACACTTTAGCTCCCCCTACCTGCCTAACCCCTAGAGCTTTTTGTTAGTTGTTATAATAATAACTCAAAAAGGGAGCTAATTAAAGTGGTTTTTATTTTGGATACACTAGCAAAGCAGGATTTTATTACAAACCCCTTTTAGATAAACAGCTCCCTGGTGTCTAGTTATTGTACTGGGGCTTTGTTTACCTAAGTATATTGAATGTTTATCTAAATCTCGCTACACACTTTATTTCCGCAAAGGGAGTAAATTGAATATACTTCAATAGCCATTTTACTCTGACAGGACAATCTCGGTGAGAGAGTTTTGGACTACTATTGGATCGCCAATTCATACTTTTCTAGCCCTATGCACCCCCCCTGGTATTATTAGTACTAAGTCCCCAAGAATCATTCTCAAAAAGTTAATGTTCACTTAAAATTTTCTACTCCAGCTAGCTAAGATACAGATATAGTTTGCTTTCTCATTCGCCCGCAGAGATGTGTTGATGTTTGGGCGCTAGTGGGTTCATTTAATGTATTTAATACTCTTTGCTCTTATAACTGTACATGGAAATACGTTATGTTTATGCCTTATTGTATCTATGTCTCCAGGATATGACATTGCTTATGTGGAGTTCCATATTTATGTAAAATTATCTGTCTCTGTTGGGCTCCTCCCCTCCCTTTCCCGCCGGTACTGACTGCCTGCGGGTCATACCCCTATGCCTTTTTCCCACACTGCCTATTGTTGGTAATCCCTTAGGGGTGGAGCTCCCCTAGAAATCTCTTATGTTTCATATATACTAACGTCCCCCACCCCTTTTTAACTCTATATTTAGATAATTACTCCGCTTTGATGGAGCTATGCCCATCCCAGTAGTCATGTAAATAACAAGCCCTCCCTGTGAAGTCCACCCTTATATCCATCCAATAAGGCTTTCCATACCTTCTCTCATGCCCTATTTGGCTCCGCCCCCCCATTCCCCTCCCCACTCCACTTTGAGCGGCTCTTGCCCGCTGCGTCCCTTTATCCCCCTCCCCGCTAAATTGGCCCATAAGTGGCCAAACACAAGCCAATCCATGTTTATCTTACTTTATTAGTTTATATTATGCTACAAACGCTTTTCAGGATAATGTGGAGAATATACTCTATTTCCCCCCTCCCTCTACCCCCATAAAACCAACCCTTCCTTGCTTTTATATTTTCTAAATTAATAACTTATGGTGTATTTATCCATCACAAGGTTGGGCCACTTCTAGTCTAAATACCATATAAAAAAATAAAATCTGAGGTCTCAATCTGGATAGTCCAAAATCTTTACTAATACCTTTAATAAGAGGGATTTATATGCCCCTTCTGTTTAGATTTATTGCCTAGTAAACCTCCATGCTCCTTCATAACACTAACCAGCTATAGCTTCTCCATTCTTTTACCACTCACCATAGAGTATTACTCTTCATATTTTTGAATCTATACAATGTGGACATATCTAGTATTGTTTATCTGGCAAGATCATGGTATTAGTATTGTACTATTCTCTTTTGTTATTATTGTTGGACGTTTCATTATTGTTATATTTGTTTATGACTTCAATAAAAAGCTATTTAAAAAAAAAAAAAAAAAAAAAAAAAAAAAAAGACTTTATAAACATGCAGTCAACAATGTTTCCACGTATAACTGCATGCCCCAAAATATTTTTGAATATAAGATTGGTTTTGTGCTTGTGGAAAACATACGGACGAACAGTTTAGGTGACAATAAGAAGCAATGTCAGTAAACAGATACAAACAGTACTTGTCAATCAATTAAAGTTCTAAAAAAAGAATGTTAAGCACTTTTACACTAATAAAAATTAGCCAAACCCATAACCCAAGAACCCCCCCCCCATACTGATAGAACAAAAAGATGTGTTAGTGCAAATAAAGGCAATGTAAAGGGCTGACAATAGAGTAATTATAAGTGGTCTATGATTATGGTCTTGTGGACCGAAACCGGTCAGACGTTTCCTTGACTCCTTATTGGGGATCCATTTCCCATGCCTTCTTCATTTTAAAGGATATCAAATAAAGTGTGATGCATTTTTTACCATGATGGTTTGAGCTGGACTTTTTTTTACCTCTTTTCTTCTAATTATAAGTAGGTTTGAATAAATATTAGATACCCACAGAGAAAAATGTAATGTGATAAGAACAACAAATCTGTACCGCTCTAGATGTTAGAAGCAATCTATACAAAAACTAATAAGTCCAAAATGGAAACAGTCAGAGAGATGAAAGCCACCACCACTAAATGCAATAGGGTTTCAATGTGTGAATGAAAATCTTTAAGTCACCTATATGAAGGTGGGTGCTGCAGATTCAAATAAGGAAGCATTTTCTCTTCCAACCCAAGGATGTGGTTCATCTCTGCCCAAGAACAGGGAACCTGTTGCTGCTAGAACAACGCGTTTCATCTACTTTAGATCTAAACAAATAACACTCATTGGGATAGCAGCAACAGGTCCACTTTTCTTGGCCAGTCAAATTGTTTTGAGGGCAGAGGCGAACCACTGACTACTTGGAGGAATGTATGTCACCACTGCACACCTTTAAACACTCATGGAATCCAGGGACAGGACTTGAACTGCTTGATTTTATCTTTTTTACTTCTAGTAAGTGCAATTTTTTTTAGCCTTTTTATGGTTGTAATAAATCTACATTTGAATCGGAGGTGCACTGTTCTGTTTTCGTTTTATAGACCCCCTATACTGATAATGTTCCTGTTCAAATCTCTTAAAAAAGGCATACATGGTTTGGGAACACAGCAGGTTAATTCCACGTGTCACCTTCTAACATCACTACACACTATTAAAACGAATTAATCAATATGAAGTCTATTCAACCTGTGATGTAATTGCTAAACTTCCCAAATTGCCATTTTATTTGTCATTATTTGTCATTAATCAAGCATGTTTGAATTTTGGATTAGGACACAGGGAGATTAATGACGCAGATAATAATTTCATCTTGTTTTCAGAAGCTGAAAATTCTGAGCTTGGGGAGTGTTAACGGCAGAAACGTTTTAGAATTGTGAAAGTACACTGACAACACCGGCCAGTATTCAGGAGTGGTTATCTCCTGAAAACTAATACAAGGTTGTGTGTGATCAACCCCAGAGCTAGAGCAATTATTCTTGCATAAAACACATTAGTGCATTTTCTTGTTGCATGTGAAACAGTCATAGTAAATATTACTGGTACAGCAGCCATATGTTGAAATTATATTGGTTACCAAAGACTGCCAAAATACTATTGCTTCTTTTATATTTTCATTTTAAATAAAAGCACATTAAACCCCTCTTAACTTAATGATAAAGTAATTGCATACTGTAATCTTTTTTAGATTATGTAAACCTATAGGGCCAAATTACAAGTGGAGCACTAAGTATCTCTTTCGTGAAAGTTATATTTGCTCTCCACTGAGTAATACCAGTGCACACTAATGTGTGCTGGTATTACAAGTTGATAGCAATACAAACGCGAGCTTGCATGCTTCCTAGGCTCCAATGGGAGCCTTGTTCTGATGCCGTCATACACAGCACAGAACCAAAGCGCAGAAAAGGGGGCAAGTCGCATAGCAATGACAGCTAATTGTAAATATATATGGAAATACTTATATGCATACAGTATATATTTACTGTATTTGTTTATATGTGTATATACACATATTAACACATAAATATATATGTATGCAATCATATACATATATTTTTACAGGGAATACACAGTTCCCATAGACCACAATGTGTGGCAATGCACAGGCACTTTTCAGTTCTCACTCCCGCCAACTTTACCCACAAATTAATTTCTAGTGCAGTTATTTTATTAAAAAAAAAATGCAACAATTTTTATTTTTTAATAAAATACACACCACTGTATTATTGGGGTGTTTGGGGCACATATATAAAATTAACCAGAGATCTGATCTCTGGTTAATTTCTTAAGCGCTAATTGCTACCACGAGCTTGCTGTAGCAATAACCAGCCACTTGTAATGACAGGTTATTTATCAAGCACCCGCAAATGGGAAAATTTGCCCGTTTGCAGGCCCTCAATAAATTAGCACTCCAATTGTAATCTAGCCCATAATTTACTAAATAGTGACTACTTAGATTAGGGCTGAAGATATTGTTTTATCTACACCCTTGGCCACAAAGATATAAACTAAACATGTGTTAATAATAGAGCAATTGAACAGGTGCATTATGGGTATAGTGGCCATGTGTGTGGGATGGCATATTTATAGCGAAAATACTGTAAATAACTTATTATGTATATATTTTTTTTCAGAATGGAGCTAGCAGAAAAAGGTTTTTTGGTTTTGCAAGATTTTGGAATCAAGAAGAACAGTAAAGAAAACTAATATTTCAAACAATAAAGTGGGCACAACTTCTATGATCTATAATAAGATTCAGAAGGATTCCACGCTGTATATAGTCGTCAAAGCTCAAAGAAAGTTGACATTCAATTTGTACAGAACAATGCTTTATTGTACAGGATATCTTTTTTTCCCCCCTAAAAAAAATACCACAACACTAACTTTATAAAATTTACTCTAATGTGGATACTTTTTTTTATTTTTAAACACATATCATAGATTTCACAACAGTGCAAGATTTCTATCAGCCATTTTAAACCTTCTTTTAAACAAAACAAAACCTAACATAGCATGTATCAAGAATGCTTACAAACACGGAACGCCAAAATTAAGATCTCATTTGTGTCAATTTGATTGCTTAGACAAATCAAAGACCAAAGTACAGAAATGTGACTATTAACCCAAATCCATTCGTAGCTTGATAATTCGGCCCCAGTGTATCTAGACCATAATTTCAAATGTTCATCCAATATAGCACTGTCATCTTTTTTCACTGGCTTTGTCTTTTTCCCATGTTCAAAATCCCTGTTCCAAAAACATATTTGGCTACAGTCTACACCACAATGTTTGTTGTTTAAAAAGATAGATAATCCCTTTATTACCCATTCCCCAGTTTGAATAACCAACACAGTTTTATTTATACACTTGTTACCTCTGTGATTACCTTGTAATCTAAGCCTCTGCAGACTGCCACCTTATTTCAGTTCTTTTGACAGACTTGCATTTTAGCCAATGATTGCTGACTCCTAGGTAACTAGATAACACAGTGTTATCTATAGGGCACACATGAGCTTACGCACTCTAGTTGTGAAAAAAATGTCAAAATGCATCCAGATAAGAGGCCGCCTTCAAGGGCTATGAACTTTGCATATGAGCCTACCTAGGTTTTGCTTTCAACTAAAAATACCAATAGAACAAAGCACAATTGATGTTAAATGTAAATTGGAAAGTTGTTAAAAATTATATTTTTGAAGCATGAAAGTTTATTTATGACTATATCTGTCCCTTTAACTGTTCAACAATGGTCCCAAAAATCTACTGAAACAGGACTGCACCATATTACGTATAAGATCTTTTTCCGGCAGACTGATATTGAGATTTTGACGCTTTAAAAAAAATAAAAAAAATGTCTGATTGTGCTCAGGACAAATTTAAAAAAAGAAGTGGAGGAAATAAGCCAACAATGATCAAATACTTGATTGTGATCAGCTCCATATTTATATGTAAGCAATAATGCAGAAATATAAATGTTCTAATACATAAGGACTTGTTCTTTTTGGATTTTTATGTCTCTTTATGCTCAGATGAAAACATTTTTTTATTTGTTTAATTACCGTACTAGAGAGGATCTTAAAATCTGAATAAAGACTCTTTAGTCTGTCATTTTACTTTGATTAAACACACTCCTGCTAAGGTATTGTATACAAATGTGTTAGAAAATGTCAGGAAACATATTACTGCAATTGGTTTCACAGACGCAAGCATATTTTGCTAACACAGTGCCCTACTTTTCATATTTGGACATTTGTTTCATGTGTGATAAATAGCTCCTATTGTACATAAAAGGGTTATGTATCAGAAACCCCCAGATACAACATAATAAACACCCGTTATGTTTAGGAGCATAATTCCATGAAAGAAAAGAAGCTTTTCCTTTGATACATCTAGTTATTTTTTTTTTGCCCTAGTTGTGGCAGAAGTTGAAAGATATACTAACAGTTTATGAAGGTCTCCCTTATATATATATAACTAGTCCTAAAGCCCATGTACACGGGCCAATTTTTTAGGTACCGCGGTTCCAACCCTTGCTCCCTCTCTCTCCCCCCTCTCTTTTGCGCTCTCTCTCTCTCCCCCCCTCTCTTTTGAGTTCTCTCTCTCCCCCTTATTTTGCACTCTCCCCCCTCTTTTGCTCTCTCTCTCTCCCCTTTTTTGAACTCTCTCCCCTCTTGTGCTCTCTCTCCCCCCTCTTTTGCTCTCTCTCTCCCACCTCTTTTGCTCTCTCTCCCCTCTTTTGCTCGCTCTCTCTCTCTCTTCCCCCCTCATCTGCTCTCTCCCCCCTCTTGCTCTCTCTCGTCCTCTTTTGCTCTCTCCCCCCTCCTTTGCTCTCTCTCTCCCCCCTCTTTTGCGCTCTCTCTCCCCCCCCCCTCTTTTGCGCTCTCTCTCTCTCCCCCCCTCTCTTTTGCTCTCTCTCCCCCTCTCTTTTGCTCTCTCTCCCCCCTCTCTTTTGCTCTCTCTTCCCCTCTCTTTTGCTCTCTCTCTCCCCCTCTCTTTTGCTCTCTCTTCCCCTCTTTTGAACTCTCTCTTTCCCTCTTTTGCGCTCTCTCCCCCTTCTCTTTTGCGCTCTCTCCCCCTCTCTTTTGCACTCTCTCTCCCCCTCTTTTGTGCACTCTCTCTCCCCCCTCTCTTTTAAACTCTCTCTCCCCCCTCTCTTTTGAGCTCTCTCTCCCCCTCTCTTTTGATCTCTCTCTCCCCCTTCTCTTTTGAGCTCTCTCTCTCCCCCCACTCTTTTGCGCTCTCTCCCCCCTCTTTTTTGCGCTCTCTCCCCCTCTTTTTTGCGCTCTCTCCCCCTCTCTTTTGTGCTTTCTCCCCCTTGCTCTCTCTCCCCCTCTTTTTTGCGCTCTCTCTCCCCCCTCCCTTTTGCGCTCTCTCCCCCCTCTCTTTTGAGCTCTCTCTCTCCCCATCTTTTGTGCGCTCTCTCTCCCCCTCTCCTGCGCTCTCTCCCCCTCTCTTGCGCTCTCTCTCTCTCCCCCCTCTCTTTTGAGCTCTCTCTCCCCCCTATCTCTCCCCCTCTTTCTCTCCCACTCTCTTGCGCTCTCTCTCCCTCTTGTGCTCTCTTTTAAACTCTCCCCCCTCTCTTTTGTGCTCTCTCTCCCCCCTCTCTTTTGTGCACTCTCTCCCCCCACTCTTTTGCGCTCTCTCCCCCCTCTCTTTTGAGCTCTCTCTCTCCCCATCTTTTGTGCGCTCTCTCTCCCCCTCTCCTGCGCTCTCTCCCCCTCTCTTGCGCTCTCTCTCTCTCCCCCCTCTCTTTTGAGCTCTCTCTCCCCCCTCTCTCTCCCCCTCTTTCTCTCCCACTCTCTTGCGCTCTCTCTCCCTCTTTTGCTCTTCCCCCCTCTTCTGCTCGCTTTCTTTCTTACCTTCCTTCCTCTGTTTTGGTCTCTCCCAGCCACGCCCCTCCCGCGCGCTCCCACGAGGCCACACCCCCTCATCACGCCCACCAGTCACGCCCCCTCATCACGCCCGCCGTCGGCCACGTCCCCTCACAGCACGTCCGAAGCCGGTCACGCCCCCCACCAGGCAGCTTCCGCAGTGCGCACTGCTCTGCAGCTGAAGGCCAGGTGTGTTTGTCTGCGAGCAGTCTCTACTGCGCATGACGGCTTCAGACAAACACACTTGGCCTTTTATAATATAGGATGTATTTAAAGTAAAAAAAAAATAAAACCTGATTTTTCCTGTTTTGTAGTCAATAAGCTGCATATATCCATCACACACTGAACTGTAACTTATGGGTCTATTTATCAAGGGCTTACAGCTAGAAGATTGATATAAAAAAAAATCTGTAGCTTTACTGTGAAAAGGTTCAACAGTCTGAACCCAAGCAAAGGGACTGTTTGATTTGAAAACCTGGTTCAATTAAATGACACAAGTTTGCTGTAATTTATAAAATAATCAGGAGAGTATGGCCCATGGCTGCTGTGTTGTTCCTGACATGCTACTGTGCATGTGTTTCATTGTGTGTCTGTGTGTTCTGTGCATATACTGTATGTGTGTGAATGTTTAGTGATTATATGTATTTGTGTATGTATGCTGTGCATGTGTGCATATGCTGCATGTGTATAAGTATATGTGTGTATGCAGTGAGTGTATATTTGTGTTTGTGTGTATATGTGTTATGTATATATGCATGTGTATACAGGGAGTGCAGAATTATTAGGCAAATGAGTATTTTGACCACATCATCCTCTTTATGCATGTTGTCTTACTCCAAGCTGTATAGGCTCGAAAGCCTACTACCAATTAAGCATATTAGGTGATGTGCATCTCTGTAATGAGAAGGGGTGTGGTCTAATGACATCAACACCCTATATCAGGTGTGCATAATTATTAGGCAACTTCCTTTCCTTTGGCAAAATGGGTCAAAAGAAGGACTTGACAGGCTCAGAAAAGTCAAAAATAGTGAGATATCTTGCAGAGGGATGCAGCACTCTTAAAATTGCAAAGCTTCTGAAGCGTGATCATCGAACAATCAAGCGTTTCATTCAAAATAGTCAACAGGGTCGCAAGAAGCGTGTGGAAAAACCAAGGCGCAAAATAACTGCCCATGAACTGAGAAAAGTCAAGCGTGCAGCTGCCACGATGCCACTTGCCACCAGTTTGGCCATATTTCAGAGCTGCAACATCACTGGAGTGCCCAAAAGCACAAGGTGTGCAATACTCAGAGACATGGCCAAGGTAAGAAAGGCTGAAAGACGACCACCACTGAACAAGACACACAAGCTGAAACGTCAAGACTGGGCCAAGAAATATCTCAAGACTGATTTTTCTAAGGTTTTATGGACTGATGAAATGAGAGTGAGTCTTGATGGGCCAGATGGATGGGCCCATGGCTGGATTGGTAAAGGGCAGAGAGCTCCAGTCCGACTCAGACGCCAGCAAGGTGGAGGTGGAGTACTGGTTTGGGCTGGTATCATCAAAGATGAGCTTGTGGGGCCTTTTCGGGTTGAGGATGGAGTCAAGCTCAACTCCCAGTCCTACTGCCAGTTTCTGGAAGACACCTTCTTCAAGCAGTGGTACAAGAAGAAGTCTGCATCCTTCAAGAAAAACATGATTTTCATGCAGGACAATGCTCCATCACACGCGTCCAAGTACTCCACAGCGTGGCTGGCAAGAAAGGGTATAAAAGAAGAAAATCTAATGACATGGCCTCCTTGTTCACCTGATCTGAACCCCATTGAGAACCTGTGGTCCATCATCAAATGTGAGATTTACAAGGAGGGAAAACAGTACACCTCTCTGAACAGTGTCTGGGAGGCTGTGGTTGCTGCTGCACGCAATGTTGATGGTGAACAGATCAAAACACTGACAGAATCCATAGATGGCAGGCTTTTGAGTGTCCTTGCAAAGAAAGGTGGCTATATTGGTCACTGATTTGTTTTTGTTTTGTTTTTGAATGTCAGAAACGTATGTTTGTGAATGTTAAGATGTTATATTGGTTTCACTGGTAAAAATAAATAATTGAAATGGGTATATATTTGTTTTTTGTTAAGTTGCCTAATAATTATGCACAGTAATAGTCACCTGCACACACAGATATCCCCCTAAAATAGCTATAACTAAAAACAAACTAAAAACTACTTCCAAAACTATTCAGCTTTGATATTAATGAGTTTTTTGGGTTCATTGAGAACATGGTTGTTGTTCAATAAT